>NC_142808.1:14073122-14134661 GCF_049724085.1 Artemia sp. Qi Xiang Cuo | reverse complement strand
GTAGATGAAACTCTCAGAAAAAAATGTAGGGCCTAGATTATGCCCCAGGAAAGTTTTTCCAAGCCCATATATCTACCTTTTTGTATTTTTAGGGTTTATAAGATTGCGTGCGAGACATGTTAATACCTATATAAACTTGAACATAAAAACCTTAACAAAAAACCTTTCACCATAGTTCTGGGTTATTAATCTTTCTTCTTTGGCTTTAGGTTTGAAAAACAGTTCGGTACTTGGTCACTAGCTGATACACACCGCTATAGACTGTATCAAGGAAACCAGACACGAAACCCGCCAAACGGGTATTTGTAATAAAGAAATGGAATGCAAAGCGTGGTTTTCGTTTCGTTTATAATATTTAAACGGTTGTTTTTTTGGGTTTTAGGGGGGGGGAGGTATCTAGGTTTGGTTAGGTTACGTATTTAATATATGCTGTGCTTTACCCCCCCCCCCACTCTGATGTACAAATATATAGCCCAAATTTGTTTCTAAAGTAATATATATTCATCCTATTTTATTTCATTAGCATTAGCCAAACTTGACTTCTTTCGTGTGTACCATTATGTGCACAAGAACCAACAGTTCTTACGATCCAGGCATTTCAAGCCATATCAGGTTAGGTATTTCAAACTTAAGCAAAACTTCCATAAATGTCTAAAATCTAATAAATCAGGATTTAGTAGAGCGTGTAAGGCTCGATATGCTTTCCTTGTGCCTCATTTGAGCTACATATTTATATACTAAACTTAACTCCACAAATTTGGAAGGGTATTATGGCATAGTCTTCAAATGACCATTCCAATACATAAGTTAGATTCTGGATTCATTCCTGAGAATGTCACTCACCAAACTTAACAACTTTCCAAGATAACGTAGAACCATGGAAGGTTGTCCCCCAATAATAGGGGACAAAATTATGTGTCGCATGCCCCTTGACTATCCGGACATGGAACCTTCTTGTCCCCCCCCACAATAAAAATGCTGGAGATTTGCCCCTGTCAGTAATGACATAATGTTTTGTAGGATAAGAATTCAGGATTCATGAGAAATTTTTTTACCTTAATGGGACGGTAGACCTCGGTTTTACATTCCTGAGAATGTCACTCACCAAACTTAACAAATTTCCAAGATAGCGTAGGACCATGGAAGGGTAGAAAGCGCCTCTAATTAAAAGATGAATTATATATTTAAATTAAAAAGATGTTATTAGAAAGATCTTAAAAAGATCTAATTAAAATATGTGGCACACTGTATGCCACAATGGAGGTTAATATTAAAATTATGTTATGATAATAACGGATTTTCCTTATTCAATTTGACATCGATAGAAACTATTCCCTCAAAAACCTAATAAAACAAAATTCTGAATAACTAATTTAAAAATGCAAGATTTGCCCTATGGTTTTAGGTTCGATGGCACACGACCTGCTTAAGGCTTAATGTAGGAAGCTGCAGTATGTGACGTACAAGAAATGACATAGCCTACTTACTGGAATTTGAGAAGAAGAACAAGAAACTGAACTGGCCTATGCAGTTTCCAGAATTACGGGGTGGATATTTAAAAAAATACTTTTTTTGCTTCTTCATTAAATAAAAATCAGAAAAGCTTCCCTATATATTTACAAAAAACAAGACTTTTTATGTAGGCCTATATATGTTTAAAAATCCTTGCTCCCCACATTTTCTGGTATTAACTTACGATTGGGGCTATTATGAGAAAAAAACATTTTAAGAAAACAATTCATAATACGTAGAAAATTGAAGTTAACACATTTTGAAGGCACTTCCACTATACAGCACAACCCACCCCCCTAGTGTTAAAATGTATATCCCCAATTGTATACTCCCCCTGCACTTTGCCATGAGTCACTTTTGTTTCAACCAGAGCACCCGTAAATTGAATCAACGTTGACGAAATCCAGAAACGGAAAAACACATGGGAAATATATAATTTGGGGTATATATTTAAACAATTAGGGGGGTTGGGGATAAAGTACAGTGGAAATATCTTCAAAATATGTTCAATATAATTTTTATGAATATTACGAAGCATGAATTGTTTTCTAACATGTTTTCTTCTCAATAGCCCCAGTTGTAGGCTAATACTCATTTTCTTTAATTAGCGTTATTGGGCCTATAATTATGATGACGAAGCCTCACCTTTTTTTTCATTTTCATTGTTTGAAGTGCTTATATTTTTTGAAACGAGAGGAACTATCAACTGCAAGTATCCCCAGGAAAGACTTTTGGGCACTTGGAAAAACAAAAAACTCTTTTCTTTTCTGCTAAAGTCGTAACTAAATTTCATATTTTGGTCACGTATGTGCACAGGGTTAATTGCGAGATTTTTCCCAAAGTATAATCACCTACGGAACAAGTACTGAAAAAACTCTCCAAAAGTGACCCCGCGTACCTCAGCGCCTCTAGACGCAAAATGTTGTACTACTTAATCGCTCCGAGCCAAAGTACTTTGCTCCGGCCAATAAATTATGCTAGAGCGTGATCAAAGTATAATCACCTACGGAACAAGTATAATTACCTACGGAACTTGTTATTTAGTTGCCAGGTTCGCATAGGTATGGAATCGTCTCCGGAGACGCGGACAAAGGGTCACTTTTTTGTGTGGAGAGGATAGGTTTTGTCAGTACTTGTTCCGTAGGTGATAATACTTTGATTTTCCCCAAGGTTCACCAAAAAGACTCCTCCATAAAAGATAGGAAATTCCAAACCTAAACTTCCAGAGGTTGTCCAGAGGCGTAGTGGTTCCCCTCCACAGAAGGAAACACTATAAAAGACTGAAAACAATTTTAAAAATTATAAAATACTTACTTAAACGTTTTCTAAAAGCTTTTCACTTTACTTTATGAAACCCCTCTCCCACTCCCCTAATGGTCATTTACAGGCCTAAAGCCCAAATTAAATATTCGATAAATGTTAGCAAAGAAATAATTTAGATTAGAAATAAGGTACTTGTGTATTATACGCCACTTAAGTGTTTTATTTTACTAGAATCTGTTTCTTTGACGCTCAATCCTAATGCAATATCACAAAATATGATGAAAATATAATAATTTAGAAATAATTTTGGGCTATATATTCGCATATTAGGGGGGGATAAAGTATAGCGGGTCTGCATACAAAATGTGCTAGGTACAATTATTCTGCATATTATGAAGTAGGAATTGTTTTCTAACTCAAACTGTCCAAATACTTTATTATCGCGCACCCCCACCCCCCAATGTCCAAATATACAGCCCAGATTCTATGTTTCCCGTCTATTGTCTCACTTATCTTTGTCTTATCTCACGCTAAGCTGAAAGAAAAAAAACGATGAAAGTGATTCTATATTGCGTCAATGGATGAAGAACTTAACATAGGCGCTATAACAGAACAGTGCCAAAGAACCTTATGTAATAAACGTGACCAATGGGCGACTTGCTTAACTTCGAGCAAATTTACAGTGAGGAAAGAGTGAAGAAAAATACTCTAAAATTAAAACAGCGTGACAAACCACCATTTTTTTCTTTTTGCTGGTTTGTATTTAGCAAGGACCCTTTTAAACAAAGATTAAAATATTACTCTTTGAGACATTAATTATACTAATTCAAGATATTTGAAATTTATAAAAAAATTATTATCAACAAGCATAACAACTATTAACTCCTTTGCACTACGCAGGATCGAACCTCGGAACCCACGGTTGGCCGGAGAGAACAGATCCACTGCGCTAATACCAGGATGTCTTTTATGATTATTTTAAAAGGTTTTGTTAATTCAAAGAAGCTGAATTGGCTCATTAATTTCTTTATGTCGTCCTGTTGGTTCAATGCTTCACTTATGGGCTTGAACTTGACTTGAAAATATCGTATTCGAAGTCACGTTTGCAAATCTGATGATTAAGAAAGTTTAATTATTTCCCATAAAATTTTTTTGGTATTTGTTTAGCCTTGTGTCATCTCATAAGGAGACATGTTAAGAAAACAATTCTTACTTTAAAATATGTATAATGATCCTAGTTCTTATATTATCCAACGGGAGAACCTTTATCATCAAGTCTTTCCTCTAAAAATCCTCAAAAGAGAAAATGTTTCCAAAAATAACCACGTTGAAAATTCAATATTTAAGTCTTTTGAAATCGCAGCTGTAAACTGCCGCCAAATAAGTTGTTTTATAGATAGCGTTTAGCACGTGTTTATGCCGGTCTTTTTAATATTTTTATTTTAAAGAGCAGTGGCGAAGGGCGAATAGCAGTGGCGCAAATACAAAATATTAATAGCAGTGGCGAAAATCAAAATGTTGCTATAAATATACATATACATACAGAGTATATACCCCGTATATACTCTATATATACTCTGTATGTATATGTATATTTACAGTAATATTATTATTTTTTAGTGAGTTTTTTTTTAATGAGCACTGGCGTTAGGTTAGGTTAGAAAATACCTAACCGAAAAACCGAAAATACAAAATATGCACGGAATTGAAAAACATGTCTCCTTATGTGATGACACAAGGCTAAATAAATACCTAGAAAAGAACCCCTTTACTAATAATTCAGGGCACTGAGCCCATAATGATGTAGTCATTACGGATACAAGTTGAAAAAAACTAATGAAGAAAACCGGTTTGTTCTCGAGTTTTACACAGCGTAAACTTGAGTGGCGTATAATACACAAGTACCAGAAATAGATAAATCTTAAAAATTCAGAATTTCATCCTGAATTAAAATATAACATTCATTTGCACCAATAATGTACATTATCCGGTAAATTTCTAGTGGGTCATATAATTTAGCTAAAATGAAAGTGAAAACGTCATTTGATGCCTTTTTCTATGCTCTTTCATAATTTGCATCTTGAGCCCTTAAAGGGGCCCCAAACGTATTTTATTTTTGTAACCACACAAAGAAATTATCAACATTAGTTGAGTTATTGAAAAATGGTTAAAAACATATCACTAGTTTATAAATAAGTTGTTACAAATTGTATTAATACGTATTTATAACAATTCAAACCTCATTTATTTGGCAACTCAAATATAAACTGTTTTCCTACCATTTCTAGTTTTCCAAATACCGTCGACAAAAATAGCACTGAATTTTGCAATTCGAAACTAAGCTGTCAACAGTTCAGGTTATATTCCAATTCAGGGAATATATTTGCACATTAGGGGGGTGGGGTAAAATTCATGGTAAATTTGCAGCGGTCCATATAATTCAGCTAGGATGAAAGTGAAAACATCATTTGATGTTTTTTGTGCTCTTTCATAATTCATATAAAATACCTTAGGGACCCCTTTAAGGGCTCAAGATGCAATTAGCCCGAGAAGTAATTACTGAATTATGAAAGAGCATACAAAAAGACATCAAATGACGTTTTCACTTTCATCCGAGCTAAATTATATGACTCACTAGAAATTTACCCTTTATCTCCCCACCTTCCTACCCTAATGGTGAAATACATAGCCTGAATTGTATATAGGCCTATGCACTGAATTTCTATACATCATTCTTTTCTTCAAATTGATTTAGCGGTTTATCAGAACAATGAGAAATTCAGCGCATAGCCTAGGCCTATATACAATAAATTCGGTGGCCGGCGTCCCCCCCGGAAAATACCCCCCCCCCCCGTGGAAAATAAGGCTTTCCAAATTTTTATTTTTTTTATTTCCGTTGAGGGAAGGAATTTTGGTACTCGTGTATAATACACTCACTCAGTAATGCGCCACCCACTCAGTTTACGCTGTGTAAAATTCGAGAACCTACCATTTTTTTCGTCAGTTTTTTCATTACTTTAGAAATAAATTTGGGCTATAGATTTGCATATTATGGAGGGGGGGGGTAAAGTATAGCGGGTCTGCATCCAAAATGTGTTTGGTAAAAGTATGCTGCATATTAGATAGATGATAATTTCTTAAACCACATTGGCCTGACATCACATAAAGAAAGAAAAACGAGCAAAAATGGGGTTTTTATAGGCCAAATGAAGATCTTCATTTGGCCTATAAAAACCCCATTTTTGCTCGTTTTTCTTTCTTTATTAGATAGATAGATAAATAAGTGTAATTTAAAGCCAAATATACAGCCATGAACACAGTAAAATAACTTGAATGAATATAGTGAATGGGGAGGGGGGTTGAGGGGGAGTTTAACCCCCTGAAAATGCCCCCCACGGAAAATACCCCCGCCTTGGCAAATAACCTCGCGGAAAACCCCTCCCTCCCTGTGGAAAATAAAGTTTCTAAATTTGAAACTTTTATTTGAGATTCTTTCTTATTTTCGTTTAAAAGTGCCAAGGAACGGGAAAAAGAGGAATTTACACACCAGAAGTATCTTAAAAACTTAGAAAAAAATGAAACTCAAATAAAATTCTCAAATTGGAAAGCCTTATATTCCACGGGGGGGGGAGGTATTTTCCGGGGAGTATTTTCCGCGGGGGGGGGGGGTATTTTCTGCGGGGGTGTGCTTTCCGGGGGGTATTTTCCACGGGGGGGCGGTTTTTTTCCTCGGGGGTATTTTCCGGAGGGGGGATATTTTCTGGGGGGTTTCCGGGAGGTAATCGCCGGGCGGGGGGGGGACGCCTAGAACCAATAAATTCAAGCAATTTATTTCACCATTAGGGCAGTGCGGAGATAAAGTTCTTTTCAGTACAAACAAATTTTATATTTGGATTTAGGATGAAATTCTGATTCTAAAGGAGTGTCTATTTCTTAGCTATCTCGATGTTAAGTTAATCGGAAAATTTACCGAATATATAATATGGCCAGTCGTTTTTACCATTACCGGGAGGGGGGGGGGGAAAGTGAAAAGCTTTTAGGAATTATTAAAGTAAGTATTTTAAAATTTGTTTTTTAGTGTCTACTCCTGCGGGCGTCAATCCCTACACTAGTACCCTTTCAATTTCTAACCTACTTTTCTAACCCCTCTCCTCTCGGAAAAAAATTCTCCGGGTTATGAGCCCTTCCTACTACGCATGGTCTGATTAGAAAATATCCACTTACTCAAACAAAATATTTTCTGAATATTTTTATTCCTCTTCAAGTCATAGAGGAAGAAATTGAGTTAACACACAAAACAGAACTGATTATTCTATAACAATCTAGATGTACAACGATACGGTTTAGTAATAGAACTGATTATTCTATAACGATGTAGAGAGTAAAAGTAGCAAGATTCTGACGAAGACAGGTTTTCAGCAATTCAAAAAGACGACAAGTGAAAATTAAATCTACCCGATAACTAGGCCAATGTTAAAGGTTGACCCATTACGCTAGGGTTATTGACGGGAACTGTATTGGAGGTGGGATGATATATAAAGATAGTTATTACACTGACAAAGGATGCTAGTATGGTTTAATGTTCCTGTGAAATTGTATTGTAGGAAAAGGACGTGAAACAGTTTTAGGGGGTGTTTTCAAGGAAAAGCTTCTTTGGAGAAACATGATGTGTCTAATAAAAAAAAAAGATTGAGTAACACCTATTAATGCGTCACTCTATGCCCTGAATCGGCAGCGTGGTGTCTGAGATGACTCAATAATTTCCCACCATCGAGATACACCAGTTTGGCACAGTGATACCAAACGGGGTACAATTGTACCACTTTGGTACATTTCACCTCTACTGGTACAATTCAGTACAATCCCACTAAATATGGTACATTTTACAAAATTATGGTACAATGTTGTATAATTCAGTGTTTTTGTACCTATGTTTGTATTCTTTCATCTTCAAATCTTTTATTTCACCCTGATCTGTTCAGCATAGTCAAGATAAGATACAGACAAGCAGTCACCTATTTTCTTTTTTTCGTAAATAGACACTCCACTTCCAGCGACACTCCACTTCCATACACAGAAAAACATCTTTCTGTGTATCAAGTCTTACCGATTGAAAATGAAAGACTAAAAATGAAGCTATAATGACACTTGTATTCGTGATGGTTGGGAATCTAGTGGAATAAAAACAAAATCGAACCACCCAAGGTGAATCTCATCAATTTTACTAAAGGAAAAAGAAGCCTGCTGAGAGAAATGAAAAGCAAGTAGAAATTTAAAATAAGGCGATCTAGCTCAACTACATATATATATACATATATATATACATATATATATATATATATATATATATATATATATATATATATATATATATATATATATATATATATATATATATATATATATATATATATATATATATATATATATATATATATATATATATATATATATATATATATATATATATATATATATATATATATATATATATATATATATATATATATATATATATATATATATATATATATATATATATATATATATATATATATATATATATATATATATATGTGTGTGTGTGTGTGTGTGTGTATATATATATATATATATATATATATATATATATATATATATATACCAAATGGTAAATGTAGTTACCAAACTTTGAAAGCAGTGAAAGTTATTTTTTTTTCAGACTTGCATAAAATGATTCATTTTACTTGTAAATAGATATTCTATCGTCCCTTCATCCTAGGGTAGAACTAACGTAAAAGCAATATTTGTCGATGGGGGCAATTGCGGGTGGGGCATTCGCAATTGGGTCAAAGTCTAAAGCTATGATATAGATTTGATACATTAATAAACATATATTGCTGACAGATATTAAATAATCGTCATATTGTTTATATTTGAGTCTCTTAACTATAATGGCTGCTGACCACTGTGTCTGATCAATGCTGTGAACTTGAGTGCCTCTTTTCTTCTGAATAAGATGACATATGGCTTCAGTCTGCATTTGATTGCTCAGATCCTGCAACAGGAAAGGTGTCTTATTTATGCAAATTGCAGTCTCATGTAAATATTTGGCTGTACCTGTATCAGTGATTAAATAAAAAAAAACACGTTTTTTCAACTGAAAGTAAGGAGCAACATTAAAACTTAAAACGAACAGAAATTATCATAGACCGCGCAATCGCGCTGTCTAAGTAAAGAACGATACTGGCACAATGTATTAAATTTCTTTCCTTTAGACCAGGGCACTTCGTATCGATGGAGTTGTCGTAAAAACTTGGAAAAGGGCTCATTCGATTGGAAATTGCAATGGCTAATGCCCTTTTTAATAGTAGAAAGTGATTGGAGGGCAACAAATTCCCCTCCCGCACCAACCCTCCCATTTGCCCATTATGTTTAAAAACTAAATTTTGCCTTAAAATTAAATCAAAAGGAACTGTGTTTATGCTAATTCCCAATAAGGCATCTCAGCAGTATCCCAAGAACGACTGAGGGTATTATGTTCAAACTTTCTACTTCTGCTCTTAAAATTTAACCAAATCAAAATAGCGGGTACTTGGGCATTATATGGGCATTTCTAAAAAGTCAAGTTTGGTTAATGCTAATGAAATAAAATAAAATAGGATGAAATTATAATAGTTTATCAACAAATTTTTGCTATATATTTGCACATTAGGGGGGTGGGGGTAAAGCATTGCATATATTAAATACGTAACCTAACCTAACCTAGGTACATTTCCCCCTCTAAACCCCAAAAAACAACAGTATAAATATCGTATACGCAATGAAAAACGCGCTATGAATTCCATTACTTTATAGCGTATTTATTACAATAAATAACCGGGTCAAACTCAGAACGAGCAAAAATTAACATGAGTAGGGCTCAAAACCCCAATGGCTTCCCAAGGCCAGAACATAATTTACACTTTACTGAAAAAAATACAAATGAATGTGCGTTGTCAGTTCAAAATACATATACTGATATTTAGTAATCAAAATGTTAATATTATTCGATTTATTAAAGTTATAAAAGTAAAAACGTTTATATTTTGTCAGTCAAGTGCAAGTTATGTTCTGGCCTTGGGAAGGCATAGGGGATTTTGAGCCCTACTCATGTTAATTTCTGCTCGTTTTGGGTTTGAAAAAGTTTGCTAAAGTTTGCCAAGTTTATAAATGGTCAAAAAACAACGACTTTTGTTGGCCTTTAGTAAAATGTTTCTGTTGTAGTATATGTTACTCCGAACAATTTCTTCAAGTACTGTCAGGAGTAATGTACTGTATTAGAAGAGAAAGAAAAACAAAGGAATGGAGAAAGAAAGTGAATGAAAATGGCTTATACCAAATTTTCATAGATAGTACTTTACGTCACCGACGAAAATAATTTGGGACATGGTACATTTTGTTTCGAGGTGTTGGGAACAGTAAACAGTTTGGCAGGAAACAGACCATTATAACGACAGCGGAGAAAATTAAAGTTCTTTCAGGTTGGCCAATTGTATCGTTTCTTCAATAACTTTACAAATGGTAAAACCTTCAAAAATTGTTTGAAGCTGCTATTTTTGAGATTCTTCATTAATAGTAAAAACACCGTTTTTTTATACAGTTTTTGTAAAACTACATATAATATTTTTATTCTTTTGTTATATAGCAAAATCAATATTAGATTTTCAAAGTTTGAAATTTAATTTGTTGTCTATTTATTGTGAATTTTTAATCATAAGAATATTTTATCTATATAATGAAGAAAGACTAAGTACAAGACTTCCAAAGGAAGAATCAATAAATTAATGCATTAATTGAGGGGTTGATTACTCCAAGTTGAAATTTATAAGTTCTTGTGTTTCAATGTTTTTGAAAATCCAATGGGGCTCAACAAAATATAATATTTTAGGCTTAAGGCTAGTATATAAAATCGTAAAAAACGAATATGTTAATTTTGGAATTACGAGTAAAGTTGTCCGGTTTAAGTTTCAAAAGCGCTTAGAAAAATAAAAGTAAAAATAATAAATAAAAGTATGATACTTATAAGAGATTTGCACGCTGTGCTGAATTCAGTAGAAACCTAAGGAGAACCCAAATCTCATCTGGCATTCTTTTCCTGTTACCTATTACAATTATTTCTCATTTCTATGTCATGTCTCTACTGGTTTGGTCTCCTTTTCGGTTCTTACGGTGCTTTCACACTACACCATTTGACATTTCCCCCTAGCATTACTTGAGACTACGCTATGTTGTGTAACTTTTTGGAGCAAGTTTTTGTCCGTAACATGGCAGTATCAAATGGACTAAACCCCCACGTTGAACTTTACATTATGGAGGTCTATATTGCGTTACGGAACAGTCAACATAGTACTAACAAAATGGAACTTCTGGACGAGAAATTAATAAATTTTGAAGAAAATTAATAAGCTTCTTCTAGAAAGCCTTTCATGCCGTCGTTACAGCACAAATCATCCTCCTGAAACAATCATAAGCTAAACATAGAGCTTGAATGTCCATCTCCACTCAACCTTATTAATTTTCAAATTAAATGCACTCATTCATATTTTATGGACTTGAGATTGAACTTGCTCGTGTAAATAATTGTGATGAATTAATTAATTGATTGACTAATTAATATTAATTTCGGCCTTGAGAATTAATTAATTAATATTACTAATGATTAATTAATTAATTAATATAAATTTCGGCTTTGAGGTTAAACTAGTATCTGGGTAGTGTAAATAATTGTGAAGGATGTGATAATTTTAAACAATGATTGTTGTGATAATATAAATTTTCACGCAAGCCTAGTGTGAAAGAACTTGTTTTTAATGCGTGAAAGGCAGAGAAGTACTAGCGAAAATATTTGGGGGGGGGGAGGACAATGGGTTTTACTGACTGGCAAGTCATTTTTACCGACTGATTTGGGTGATACTGCTTTTAAAACTACTTGATTTTTTTGACAGACACTGATCTTCTTTCAATGATTTTACGTGATATATTTCTATCAGCTGATTTACCAAAAAAAATATTTGAGCCAGAATATTATTGGCACTTAACACCACTAATTTAATGGCTCATTATTTACATACTGGTTAAAACCATTGGCTGGCGTCCCCTTCCCCACACTCCGTGACACCCCTGGTGAAATGGTATACTTACCAGCGTTGCCAACACGGTACAATTGTACCGTTTTTGGTACACTTTAGAGGTCCTGGTACAATGCGGTACATTTGAAATTTTTTGGTACAATCTAAATTTTAACGTCGTTCACATCTCGTGAACAACGTTATTGGTGAAGTTTGTTTCAAAGATCTGTTCGAAAACATCAAGAAGCAGACATTCTCGATAATAGTTGATGAAAGCTCAGACTTGACTAACAAAAAGAGCCTGGTTATAGATGTTCGCCATTTTGATCTGAATGGTGTTGATCGAGAAGACAGTTTTGCTGTAAGAGACGCCTTCTTGTGACTTATAGAATTTCAGTAATGTACAGCTGAAGATATTCTCCGGGCCATAACTAAACTACTTTTTAAGGAAATTGGAGCTCCAAAGGCAAACCTAATAGGATTTGCTGCAGACAATGTGTCGGTTGTGATGAGGCAACAAGGTGGTGTTTAGGCGAAACTGTCACAAGGCTGCTCCAGTTTTGTTTTACTTGGTTGTTCATGCCGTTCCATTCACATTCGTGCTCGTACTGCTGGTAAACAACTGCGAAAAGAAATTGAAGATTTTTTTCAGGATGTACACAGCTATATTTGTCAGAGCCCAAAACGGGCCAGTGAGATTTTAGAATTGCAAAAGTAAATGGAGTTGAAAGAACATCGAATTTTTAGACGTATAACATCTCGATGGTTGTCTAGACAAGCCGTTGTAGCTTGCTATTTGGAAGAGTGGGATAGCTTGACTATATTATTCCGTGCAGAAAGTCTTAAAGAAGCCAACAAGCCGGGAAAGGCCACTGCCATACTAAAAGATCTTCTGTCAGCGGTTTTCAAGGCTGACTTTGCCTTCCTGATGTATATTTTGAAGTATATCGAAGACATAAACAAGCAATTTCAGGCAGAGGACACCCAGATTCATCTTGTCTATAATCGTTTTTCTGAAGTGCACAAGGCAATAAGTAGGGAAGCCCTAATGAATATGGGACGAGATTGCTGCTGCCATCTATACTTGAGTCTTACGCCTTACGAACATAATTTATTCAAGGATTATTGATCCACAAAGGGGGAAGTGGATTTCTGAGAAATGATTTACATAATCGGCGGAGGAATGTATTGATCCACGAGTCTAACGGAAACAGGATCATGTGCGTCTTTCTAAGCCAATCAGGGAGTCGGAAATGTAAGGTTTCCCATTACATCAGAATTCGCCCTTGAGATTTTGCATATAAAGGTCATGCGTTATGATTAAGCTATCATCAAGTTTTAAGACACCATGGACCAAGCATCTGATATTATTGATTTGGAAACTCTGGCTACATCGATTTATAATGTGAGTTCAGTTTGGTAAATTTTCTTAGTTTATTTCCAAATAAAATACTTTTATATAGTCCCACTCCAATAAATTCAAATTCAGGGTAGTCCCCCCCCACAATACAAACTCCACTATATGATGTTAATAGTCGATAGAAAGCGTAAAATACACTTTTTTTACCATGTAAACCATCACCCCTCCCCCCTGTTTACGACTTTAATTCTGTTTTTGATAAATTCTGTATCTTATCTAAAAGTGAATGTCAACTTATGTCGATCCCTTAGCTATTAAGCCACTATGGCTTGACTTACAGATTTCCCGCAAAGATTTAAATAGCTAATAATTAATGACACCCGTCAAGTACATCCTGCTTTGCTAAATATACAAGAATTTAGATATCAAAAGCTTCCACTAAAAAGGATAGTTTTTCGCATCGAATTATAAACAGTTTTGCGCAGAAAGAGATTGTTGTTAATTAAACTTGTAAGGCTACAGGCTTTGCGAAATTCTATGTTGTATTCGAGAGGGAAACGAGTTATTTCCAAAATTAATGACTAAAAAATATTTTTAGGACATTATGTAAACGGGGGGCGGGGAAGGGGCAATGTCTCGATTTTAACAGCTTCGTTGGAAGGTGAAAACAAACTGTTTCTTCGCGTGAAAAGTAAGTGGGGCGGGTTTAAGAAAAAGATACATAGCAATATTATGCGTAAATTGAATAGCATTTTTACCTATGATCGCAAATTTTAGGCCTATAAGCTGTGTTAACGAGCTTTTTTTATCTTATTTAAAGCCTATAGACTGGAACATTAAATTTTTTTTCTAAATGGTAAAAATAGAAACATTGATTTCTGTCCTAAGGCTATAGACTACTGATTGTCAAGATTTATTTTTTCACAAGTTGTGTGATAAAAAGTTTTGATTTCTAAGCCTAGTATATTTTTCGCGAAATTTTACTTTTTGCTTTACTGAAATGGGGGGAGAGGCTTCTTTGCGATAAATGCTTTCTAGACAAAATTCTGGTTAGGGGCGGGGGGGGGGGTACTAATTTTTCTTCTGTAAAAAAGGGAATCATTTTTCCATACTAAATTTTTTCTTCTTTTTAAGGCCAATTATGAAGAATGCGTGCCCCCTCCATCAAAGAGAGCAAGAGAGGGTGAGGCAACCCTATCAGTGCAAGCCCCAATGCAGTCTGTTCAAAAACCAAAAAGACAATAGGCCACAAGGATGGAGAACCCCGCTGTACAAGCCAGCGAAATCGACACCACATCTATACAAGAAACGGCAGTCACCCCCCATCTATCCCCCATCATGCTTTACCAGGTCCATCTTGACTCCGTGAGAAAGGCAAGAATGTGACTATCCCCGCCCTACACGGACAAGATGCTGCCCCCTCGAAGTACAGTTATGGTGCGGGGCCTTCTGTGGTCCTATTACAACCCAAAATGTGCACCCTTCAAGCCCCAGTCTAGCTACGGGGCCTTCCGTGCAATCTGCAGTGCCTGGACCTTCAAGACAAACGCTGACTATACAAGGCGAGAATGAGCCTCCTTCAAACCTCCATATGCAAGCTACAAACCATTGTGTAAGTTTTTAAATATTATTTTCGGTAATGAATTTTCTCCCAAGTCAATTTGAATGTTAGAGAATGTACCATTTTTCAAAGCAGATAGAGTATTAATATGAAATTTTTTGAGGGGTTGTTTGAAAAAAATCAAAACCTACTATACTACAGCTGGAATATGAAAATGTACGCTTTTTTGCCTCTACTTTCTATCTGGTTATAGAAAAATATCTACCTATCTCTTCCATCTGTTTTAGGCCTTTCTTTCCGTCATTTTTCAACACAGTAAAAGTGTGGTAGGCCTTTCTTTTTCTCCTATGGGAAATATAACGTTCTCCCTTTTGAATCAGGTCAATTATTGCATACATTCAGCCTGCTGCTTTCTCATAGCGAAGCCAAAAAAAAGGCAGTATATCCCGGACATAATTTCCCATAGTAAATAGCAAAATCTTTGCGTTATAAACTACATTTCAAAACGAATGCATAATCTTGTTTCTACAAGTATTATAAAAACATTTCTATCGGAAAGAGTTGTATCTGGCCTGAAAGGGTTAGGTTACCAAGTAAAGAGCCCAGTATTTTTCAAAGCAGATAAAGCGTATTAATATGAAATTTTTTGAGGGGTTGTTTGAACAAAATCAAAACCTTCTATGTTATCTTTTAGATTATATTAAGTTGGAACTTTCAGAATACATAGAGTAGGGAACCAAATGCTACTGCTAAGTACATGTAAATAATAATTCAATTTCAAAAATAGGGTGATTTAGACACCTTGAAAATAAGATATTTTCTTTTATAGGTTGTATTGGTACCTTATCCGCCGTCATCCTCCTCGTCAGTTGAAGAAGAAGATGCATCTTTGGAGCTCACCAACAATTCAACATGGAATATGAATTCACTGGAAATACGAGATAATATTGACGATTTTTTAACCGATTTTTTTAATGTTGATTATAGCGCAGTTGAGCAGGGGGACTTGAGTCCAAATACCTTACAGCTTTTAGAAGATTTTACCCGGGAATTAACAGGGAACCCTCCCCCCACTGATTACATACTTCCAGTTCAAACAACTGAACAGGCTTCCCATAGCCCTATTATTTAACAATGTGGGGGTGGGGGTGGTGATAATGTACAAGAGGGGGTGGGGGAGGATGAAATTTCTTCAAACAATCCTATTGATGAACAATGTGGGGAAGGGGTGGTGATATACAAGAGGGGGAGGGGGAAGGTGACAATACCCAGTTTATAACATTCCCTGACTTTCAACTGTCAAATTCAATTTTAAATACGATAGTCGTTTACACTGCAACTTTTGGGGACCCTTTTAATTCGCTTTTAGGAGGTAATTTTGTATTTGACCCTGTAGAAATTGTCCATGATTATGTAGATAGAATTCGTGCACTGCTAGAAAACCAAATTCAGTTGTGGGGGGGGGGGTAAGGATTCAACTAAGGTTTCAATTGTTTTAAAGGTGTTTTATTTAAATGAGGGAAAAAGTGAAGTTTATCATCATTATGTACACACCGAGATGCATGCGGTCTATCCACATTTTGAAAATTTTGAGGGTGTTTTTATGGATTGGATAGACCACATTATTACCCATCTCGAGAAATATAGCAAAAATGGTAGCGGGTCTGTGGTTTTGTTTGTTGAAAATTTAAGCGTAAATATTGTAAATTTAAAAAAGATTTTATTTTAAGAGGGGCAGGAGGGGCAGGGCCAGGGTCTGTAGTTTTGAGATATAATCCGATTTAGAGGGATGAATGGGCGTTCAGCAAATCTGTTGTGAAACAGGTAAAAAATGTTTCAAGTATGCTTTCCTCATTTAAGTTTTTCCGACCTCTATTACGTGAAGCCACAAAGAAAAATTTAGAATATTGGGCTGTGCATGGGAAGGAGGGGTCCAATTTTCCCATTGTAGATTTCACTTGTTTAGAGGGAAAATACCCAGTAACGCTAAGGTCCATTGATACTTTTGAAAGGGTCAATGCTCATTTTAATATAGGCGTTATTGTGGTCCAATATGAAACCGAATTTGAGAATGGGGTTCGTCCTAAAAATAAGGGGGTGGTGTTCCCACTAAGAAGCCCGTCAATTGAAATAGTGAAGCACTGGGTTTGGTTGTTGTACAAAACACCTAGTGAACCCAATGCAATTGGCCATTTCAACTCAATTACAGACAGCAGTAGAGTTCTGGGAGGGGGTAAGAAAATGGGGGTATGTTTCTACTGTCCGACATGCGTGTCTCGATTTCGTAGCGATTTAAAACTACGGAATCATATGAAACATTGTAGACGGCATGGCTACCAGTCAGCGGAAACGGTTTCGGGGGATAGGGCAATTTTAAGCTTTATAAGTTTTCAAAATACTCTCCTCCAGAGCAATAAAATCTCTTTGGACTGTGAGGCGAAGCTAGTGGAAGTGAACGATCCTCGATTTCCAAATCGAATCAAGAGCCATTGCAGTCTCATACGCCCACGCACAAAGAGACAGTTTTAACACTATGCAATTGTTAGAAATAGTTGAAACGTTTGATGAGGGTGAGTGCATGGTCAATGCACTGACCAAATTAATTTAAACCGCTAATGGATCTATTTCCCGTCTGAGAAATACACATTATCCTATGTTGTTGTCTGGAGAGGATCGTCTCGCGATTAAAAATCAAAGAATATTTTGCGTTTGTAAGGGGGAGTTGTAAGAGGGGGATAAGGGGAAAGGGACTAGAGGGAAAAGAGGGGAGACGGGGAAAGTCAGAGACCAGAATCACTTGGGGCAGGAAATATCATCAGGAGATAGGAAATTTAGAGGGGTAGCAATCATGCACTGTGAATGGAAGCCAGCAGTTTTTTATACCAGTTTTTATTCACAGTGCTAATTATGATTTAAAACATAGTTTACCAACTTTAGCACGTATGCACAGGGAGGAAGGGGGAATAGATAGTGCATGGGTAAATAATTCATTTACCTATAACATCATCCCCAAATCAGCAGAGAAGCTAGTGCTTCTCGAGTTGAAATGTCAGGTAGTAAATAATGGGCATACGTGCCTGAATAAAATCAGGTTTTTAGATTCGTTTAGTTTTTTGCCGAAGGCATTGAGTCAATTGATTCAACTGCAGAAAAGCGGGTATTTTGATAGTTTTCCATTGATTAAACAGCATTTTCCAGAGAGTGAAATGTATGACCTATTGACCTGTAAATGTGTATATACATACAACTATTACTTTTCTGGCGCCCGCTTAAGCGAGGAGAAACTACCCCTAATTGACACTTTCTTTAATTCACTCACCAACAGTGAATGCACTGCCGAGGAACACGAATTTACCAAGAAGGTCTGGGCTAAGAGGAATTGAAAAATGGGTGGGATTATTGTAGACTGTACTTGGCCAGTGACGTTTTAACTCTGTTAGATATTGTCTGCAAGAACACAGACCAAATCTATTCAGAGTTTGGACTAGATATAGGATATTATTTTTCCACGCCACTTTTGGTGATGGACTTTATTTTAAAAATTAGTAGGGAGGAAATAGGCTTAATAACTGATGTAGATCAACACCTTTTTGTAGAAAGATCAATGAGGGGTGGGTATGTTTTTTATGAGGGTCGCGTTTTGACAATAGCTCCAAGCAGACAAAACAGCACCGGTGCAAAGTCAAATGCAGTTTTCTTGGACATGAACTCGTTTTACCCCTCGGCAATGTCTCACCACTCTTTGCCGTGTGGGAACTATAAATGGCTTGAGAATCATTGTTCCCGGAAATTGGCAATATTGAGGACAATGGGCTACAAGGATGGCTCTTTGAAATCGATGGTCACACTCCATTGGCGCTTCATGATTCAGTCAGAGATTTTGTTTTCCCCTGTATTAATCGACCAGTAACCAAAGACTCACTGAGTCCCTACAATCCATCATTTATCGAGGATATGGGGGTGCACTGGACCCCCTCTAAGCGGAAACTGATTGCAGATCTGGACCCTAAGGAGAATGTCGTTTTTCACCATGTGCTTTTGCACTGGATGGTGAACAATGGTTTCAAGATTACCAAAATACATAGGGTCCTGCAATTCAATCAAAAAATCTACTTAAAGACGTTTATAGACACCTTTGTTGACGAACGCTCTCGGGCAAACACTAAAGTAGAGAAGGAAATGTACAAACTCATTCTAAATTCAGCCTTTGGAAAAATGTGTGAAAGCGTACGGAACAAATCTCGTTGTGAAGTCGTGATTGACCCTCAAGAATTTGCACTAATGACTGCTGAACACAATTTTACATCCTTCACGAGCATAATGACAAGCATGGTTCTTCTACACAGGAAAAAGGGAAATATAGTGCTGTACAAGAATGTAGCAGGAGGTAGTTCAGTACTTGAAATTTCCAAAATGCTTAGGTTGTCCTTTTTTTACAATGCGTGCAAGGTGCAATGGCCAAGGGAGGGGGAGGTTCAAATTTACTATGGGGATACAGATTGTCTGCTGTTAAAAGTAAAAACCGGGGATTTATTGGGAGATTTAGAAAATGGGGTGCACATCAGCTCGCGGATTGATTTCACTAACTGGAATCCGTCCCTCTACCCCGAGTTGGTGAAACGTCAGGCCCCCAACCAACTACTCATGTTAAAATCAGAGATGGGGATTGATTTGATATCCAAGGGGGTGTTCCCGGGTCCTAAAGTTTATTGCAATGAAACTCATAACGGGGATGTAAAGCAGGCGTGTAAAGGGGTGCCTACACATTTTGTAAAGAACAATTTCAACATGAGTATGTACAGAGACTGTGTAGAGAGTAGCCTAGTGCCGAGAGCACAAGTGTTTGCAAATCTCTCTCTACAGTATAAAAATTATACTGTAAGAGTGGAAAAGAATGCAATGTCATGTATATCCGACAAAGTCTTTGTGCTCTAGAATGGTTTAAATGTACTCCCCCATGGCCACATCCGTATTTCAGACCGGGTTGAATGCATAGACTATCGCAGTCAACTTGGTCTGGATAAATTAACCTAGACCTGAATGCTCTAACCCTAACCCAATCAAACCTAAACCTTTCATGACTTAAATGCTCCAACCTGTAGCAGCAGTGACGGCGACTATTGTATAAATTTTTTCCACAGCGGCTTCGGGGGGTGGGGGGGTTCCCGCCCGCGGCCGGTTTCAGCTCGCGGGTCCCCGGAGGATGGGGGTATTAAATTTATAGTGTTCAACTGAGCTATTTTAAGTTCGTGTTCGTGTTTTAAGTGTTGTACAAAAAGTGCTAATGTACAAAAATGTGTGTGTACAAATAGTGTTCTTGCTGGATAAAAACTGTTTTTATGTTAATAAATGTTATTGTTGTACATAAAGTGTTGTTCTTGTTGAACAAATGTTTTTATGTTAATAAATAGTGTTCTTATTGAACAAAAAAAAATGTTGTTCTTAATAAATATTATTGTTGTTCATGTTAATAAATATTATTGTTGTTCATGTTGAACAAATAGAGTTTTTGTTCTTGTTGAACAAATGTTTTTATGTTAGTAAATGTTGTTCTTGTTTGAACAAGTGTTCTTATGTCGAATAAATGAATGAAATATTTTTTTTGTTGTTCTTGAATTGATAGATCTAAGAAAAAATTTATTAATTAGTCATTACACATGTATGGTTTACAGTTAGTTGTAATTCGACTGTTGTCAATAGCAGCATGTATCAATTTAAAACACCATTCAGGTCATTTCTGTGTGGTCCATCAATGTCTGGGAAAACGACACTTTTAGCTAAAATAATTCAAAATTGTAATAAAATGTTTTTGGAAAAAACAAAGAAAATTTATTATTACTATACTATTTGGCAAGAGTTCTACGATCATATAAAAGCTATTGCCACATCTATACCAATACAATTCATACGGATACTTGATGTTTTCAATAGTATTGAACCAAACTCATGGCTGATTATTGATGATTTGGCTGAATCCATTGAACAGTTCTCACAGGAAATGCTATAGCTGTTCACTGTTCACTCTCATCGTGAAAACATTTTCATAATCCTAGTTCTACACAATCTCTTTCATCAGAGCAAATGTATGAGAACCCTTGCATTGAACTGCACCTACTATGTCATCTACAGATTTCTTCGTGATTCTAGCTCGCTAATAACTCTCAATAAGCAAATATATCCAGGTGCCCCCAAATTCTGCTGTCAGCGTACACTCAGGATACAAATAAGCCCTACGGCTACATTTTGCTAGATCTTAATCAGAGCACACCCGAAGATCTACGTGTAGTCACAGATATTTTCGAGAAAGAAATTACTGTATATCTTCCGGTGAACAGTAGAAAAAGCTATTAGTTGCCATTATGACACTGAAGAAACTACACGAACAACGGCATTTATTTCCATCTTAGGCACTTCAAAACCTCCACTCAGGAAGGCTATATTCAAACATGGTGTTGACAATGATTTCATTAATCTAATATCTGAACTTTGTTTAAATTTAACTGAGGGCAATGTACACTTGCCAGAAGGTGTTAGTCAACAGACAAAGCAACATCGTTCCACTGTAAGCGCCTTGGCTTGCAAAAAGAGGGAAAAATTTTTAAAAGAAAACGTCTTCTTCAAGCGGGCGGTAGCTTTTTTACACTTTTACTGCCAATAATTGCAGGACTTGTAAACAGTTTTCTCTAGAGAATGGCTAAACCCTATAAATTGACACCATTTGAACTTGTCCTCTCGCCCGTGGAACATTTTGATGACAATCAAAGCAAATTCATTAATGATGAAAATATTGCAGATGACAAAACCTAGTTTTACTTCAAGATGCATTGCGACGTGTGGACAAACATAGACCTTATCGTGAGAGACCCGCCGTCACCGTCACAGATCCCTATAAACAGGAAACATCTCTTCAAGATTCTGTACAATCAAAGGAGAAGGAATTGAATTCCATAGTGACATCAATTGGAAACCTATTACCAGTAACCTATCGAGAACAGAGTAAAAGAGTATTATCATATCTCATGTTGGAAACTGATAATCAAGTTCAAGTTGACAGCGCAGGGAAACGAATTATAATTCAGAGGAAAAGTTATAATCTAGTTGATTTAATTTGTGATATGGTGACGAATCGTAAAAAATTTTATCATTTGACAATAATCTATATACCTTTCTAAATGCATCAAACTTCCCGAAAAATCTTATTGGCAAGAAGCAAATTCTAAGGAAATTAAGAGAATATAGTCCTCCAACAACGCCAACAACACCATTTAAAAAAGAAGAAGATTCAATATTGGAAAATACTAGCAGCAGCAGCAGCAATGATTTTATAACAACTGTGGCTAGTCAAAAGCAAAGACGGATTGGTTCACCTTCCAGTGTGCAAAAGGGGAGTGGACATTACGTGTTTGCGTTCAAAATGGTTGAAGTTCTTAATCATGTCTATGAAAATATTGGTGACGTGGGAAGTCTAAGTTCCCCCAAAACACTTTCTAAAGTTGCCTCTGATATAGATGGCAGCACATTAAAAAATCAAAACAGTATCTAGAAAATTATCCGAGTTACACACTGCATCGGAATCACAGGCTTCGTGGCAAACAATATCGACAAACTAAAGCCTTTTTCCCTCTGCATATAATGCAAACTGATCTTTTAAATTTAGACGCCATTCAACGGCGTCACAATGCACCCTACAAATATATTTTAGTGGGAATCAGTGTCTTTAGTCGCTATGCCTATGCCATTCCATTGCAATCAAAGAGAGGTGTTGAAAATGCTCATGCTTTAGAAAGTATTTTTGAATAGTTTTGCTATAGAAAAATTCAAACGGATCGCGGTAGCGAATTTGTTAATCCCCTTTTTCAAAAGGTTCTAGTGAAATATTATACAACACTCTATTATAGTCAGAGCCCAGGACCGACTTCACGTGTGGAAGAATTGATAAGAACGATTCGTCAATTAATATAAATATATTGTATGTTGAAAAATGCATTTGCTTTTGTTAATGATTTATATAAAATCATGTAGATATACAACCATCAACCCCATCATTCATTGTCTAGCTCAAGCCCACGGGACTTTCATTGCAGTGAAAATACATTTGACGCTTTTCTAAAACAATATTCCAGTGAAAAAAAAATGTGAAGAAGAAATTCAATGTTGGTGATACTGTTTGAATTGATAGAACCACTAATATTTTCGAAAAGGGAATTTTTTCTGGAGCACTGAACTTTTTAAAGTGTCCAAAATCCTAGACTCTACACCCACGACATATCGACTGCGAGACACCAAAGATGATGAGATTCTCGGCGGTTCTTATGAATATGAACTGCAAAAAGTTAGAAACACTAGTGAAATTTATCAAATTGAAAAGATATTAAAGAGTCGTACTCGTAGGGGCAAGAGACAGTTGTTTGTTCGCTGGCTAGGATACAACTCTGATTTTGATTCTTGGGTCAGTGCTGAAGACATTAACAATGCCCAATGATTTCTATATGACTTTCATGTCCAATGTTTCTGATCCTCTCTACAATGACTTGAATAGAACAAGTGATTTTTGGACGAAACTCACTCCCACCATAAAATTCGATGGCGCATATGAAGTGGCTCTTGTCGACTGTATTCTCAAAAATACATATGATATCCTAAGAAAACATCGTAAAAATGAAATAAAAATTAGACCCTATGACTGGCCGCCACCCTCAGGTGATCAAGAACAAATTCAAAAGATCAATTGGATGAATTAACCATATATTGAATTACCCTACGAAGAACTCACCTCTATGAATGATTTATGTCGTTCTATTAATAAAAGAATTTCCGCACGTAAGAAATGAGCTTTTCATTTCAACTATTCAAAGGAGGAGGGCAAGATCTATATTAGTTCACCTATTGCCAATAAAAAGGTTATTCTCAATGATAATCTAAAGGATGTTCTTGGCTTTAAGCACTAATTTCATTTTTGCTGCCTACCCGCCTGCCTTCTCCACAGACACATGTATATTTCTCTACGCCTCATTTGTGGAAACATCCAGGGTTGGCAATAGCAATCTTCCCCTCCTACGAGTTCTTGAACGAAAAACCAATCAAGAACATATTCAACACTACAATATAAAGCATCTTCAGTATATTCCCGTAAACATTTCCTATTTCGAACTCTGTCAGTTAACACTAGCGACTGAATTAGGTGATCCTCTAGCAATATCAAAAGATTTGGCTGAGATTCATTACCATTTTCGACCCATCGTTCAACAACAACAAGATGTCTAATAGAAAAGTGGTATTCATTTGTCCTGATATTGACTGCTATGTTAATACTCTTGGCCCAAGACAACAGGGAAATGGAATGGACTACTACAAGGGGCGTACTACAATGTCAAGCTATTTTCTAGGCAGTTGGTTCGCTAAGCTGTTTCGCTCTGCACTACCTCTGGGTAGAAAATATATTGTACCGGCTGAAACAGATTTTGCATCCCCTACACTATACGATTGGGGCTCTGGCAAGGATTTTAAAAAAAGTGCTTCGGAAAATCTTAGGTCCAGTGCGCGAACCCTTGGCGAGAGATTAAAACAAAATGGAAAAGGTTTAAAAAGGTCTAGAAACAATGCATCACTCATCAGTCTCTACTCAGGTCAGAAACGAAGTACAGCACCCATGTCAAAGAAAAGAAGGAAAACACCGACACGTACAATAAGCACTAGTAGAAGACGAAGCCCCAGGAAGAGAATTGTAAGATCGGCACCAGATATCTTTTCCTAAGATGTCCTACCTACTGCATAAGGATTCTCAACCTTCAATCACCTCCTCAGTGAATCTATTCAATGCAAAAAATGTTGATGTGAGTGTAAAACATGGATACTATGAACAATTTTATCCACATAACCCCTCTCTGATAATATCTATTTTCAAATTTATTCCAATGAAGACTACTTTATGGACATGTCTTTGACATTTATAGATTTACAAGTGAAAATCCGGAAATCCTATTATACATTGCCAATTCTTGCCGATGGAATATCCTATGAAAATTAAATATTACATAATTTATTTCATCAAATCAGTGTCTACGTCAATGGCACATTGGTGAGCACAAGCAACAATCTCTCAAATTATACAAGCTATATGCAATTCATGTTGATGACACCCAAGTCATACAAGGAATTTTGAGGCACCTCCAACGGATATCAATATATTACTAATACTGATAGTACAGCTGCACTTAAAAATGCTACAACTAGTGAATTACATCTAGTTGGAAAAATATATCATGAAATATTTAATATACCCCAATGGCTAAGACCTAATGTTAAAGTGGATATAAAATTGACGCTTGCTCCATCCAATTTTATATTGAGAAAAGAACTTGCTGCCAATCCTTATGTGACTCTCTCCCTCACCTCGGCAATACTTCATGTACGCAAACAACAAGTTATGAGTTTTGTTACTTTGGCAGTGGAAAAACTGAGAGCTAGTGGAATTAATATTAAAATTCTTGTTCCTCATACAATCACTAATCAACGTCATATTGCCGTGGGGTCACGTACCTTCACCGACTCATCCTTTATCAATTGCGAAATTCTGTGAAAACTCGCTTTGGCATTTGTAAAAAGCGCTAGTGCAATAGGATCGTGGACTGGATGTCCACATAAATTTGAAATGTTTGGACTTTCCTCGCTTGTCTGCAAAGTAAACGGCATCCCACTCTAGACTCTATCTTTTGATAAATCCTATAGAACATTGTATGAGTTGACCATGCAAACCCTAGATCATGATTCACAACTATTTGAAAATGGTATAACCAAAAAAATGTTTGCTGAAACACATGGTATCATTGTATTAGATTTGTCTTGCATCCAGGATATGAGTATAGTACGTACGGGGAGTGTGCGTTTAGAGTTAGACTTGGCACCATCAATACCAGTCAAATTATCAATGTACTTAATATGGATCCCTACATGTCCAAATACAAATCCTACTGTCTTCCATCAGACTTTCTTGGAAAAATTCAAAGTGGCAGAAATACCCTAGACATTGTTGATAGCAGGCCGTCGACTGTGCAGACGGGTCATTGGCTGTGCATCTTTCAAACATCAAAGACGATTGAATTTTTTGATCCTCTTGGACTGCCCTATACATTTTACACACCACACATCAGCAACTATACTGAGAGCAGTGGGAAATCCATTATTCAAAATCAGAAGAGAGTGCAGGATCTGACGAGTAAAAGGCGTGGCTTCCATGCACTACTATATTTTGCGTTCTGATGCTGTGGCTATACCTACAAGCAGTCTCTCAATATTTATGTAGACAATCCACGTCTGAACGACTTTATGGTGGAAAATATCCTCTCAGACCTGTATAATATTGATTTCGGTGCCTTAAGAGTAAAGTGGTTTAAAAATGTATGTGAATTTGTTTATTAATAAATGAAAAAATGTATATACAACAATGTCTTTATACTTCACTTTAGATTTCTTCTTCTTCTTCAGTGTATAGGCAACTGTCGTGAACCACTAGTGCTGGTAAATCATTTGGATTCACTGCACATTGATCTTGATTGGCTGCAAAGTCAGGGTCACATTTTATACAGTATAATGTAACTTCACTCTTTTCATATCTCTTTGTATAGTCAGTGATACTATTTGCATTCATATTATGAAATTCACAAGTTTCAATCTGTCTATTTGAAGCAATATCACATACAGTGTTTTCAATTGGTGAATCACATTCAGTAACTGCCAAATAAAAATCACTTGGGTTATAGTCATAATAAACAGTGTCGTCACAACGATGACGTAGAAACCAAATTGTCTTGTTACCCCAACAGTTGAATCGTAGACCTGATTCTTCCACCCAGAATAATTTAAATCCACGACGATACCAATCTCGTAGAAATAAACTAAAATCACGTTTGGGATTCTTTTCAATCATACCGGGGTAAGTATTCTCCCATTGATCACATTTGTCATAGTGACAATTGGAGCACAGATGCCCTCTAGGGTGAGAGTCACAAATCTCTTCAAGACATGAATTACAGCCTTTAGTTTGTACTGCATAGCCTATATGTAATTTACAAGGATTACATAATTTGCACTTTTCATTATAGTCATCAATGAATGTCACAATTATCACATTGTATCCAACTGCTAGGAATCTATATGCATAACGAAGATGTATAGAACATTTTTGCTTTCCGATGTAAATTCTCTTACAGTTAAAACGAAACTGATCATCCTCGTTCGATAAATTCAGAGGGAGGAATGGGAGGGGAGTAACTCTGTGACGTCACCTCTTTCGAATGGTGGGGGAGCCATCTACATTGAATCTATGGCAATGTTTTCAAAAGTATATCCACGATATTATTCTGCTTTGTTCCAATTAATATATCAATAAATTGAGTATAAGTATTTGAGTCACATCGACAAAGTTTCATACAATAGTCCAATGGGGGAGAACGAGTTTTCATTATATTGTCAAATGTTCTCCGTGAGAATATCTTTCGTTGAAGAGGTAACTCGAGAAAATCATCATCCAAAATCAAATGTTTTTCCATAAACACCAGATTCAATCTAATTCTCTGTTTCTCAAATTTATTCATTTTTTTCAATCCTATCACTCTGACTGCTGACTCTAGACTGACCATGATTCGTTAGCCTAACATTCTAACAAAAAGAAAGGGAACATTTTCGATTTCGAAACAATTTTATTGCATAATCACAACAATAATACTAGACATGTACAATTAGCGATACAGTTTATTGTCTTTGATATGCTTCACTAATGCACTTAAAGCACATTGAAGTCTATTCACATGCGCTCTATCAACTTTTCCAGCGAAGCATAATTGATCCTCCATTTTAAATTTGCTCAAGGATATCACATATCTTGTATATACTTCATCCCATTCCAGACAAAGCCGTGATCCTCTCTTAATTTCCACCGCAATGTTTGGTGCTCTTCTATCATTGCTACAAACTCCACTATCAACTTCTAATATGGTAAACATTCTACTCATCATTAGCATAAATATATCCAAATGAGTAAATTCAAACTGTTCTCAATCCTTTGAATTCTATTCACACACTAATAAAAACTAAAGCAAAAATCCTTTCCTTATGGTCTCTGCAATCCTGTCCCGCTAATATTTCCGACTCCCTGATTTGCTTAGAAAGAAACACGTGATCCCTTTCCCGTTAGACTTGTGGATCAATACATTCCCCGTCTTTACTTATGTAAATCAATTTCTCAGAAATCCACTTCCTCTTTCGTGGATCAAAAATCCTTGAATAAATTATGTAGGGTCAGTATTCAATAACATTGTACTGTTAGTATTCAGTGCGCATGCGCAAACTTCGTCCCGGAGTCAATAAACTTAGAAACAGCCTCTGATTGACCTTGAAAATGGGGGACAATGACCCCATTAGACTCGATCAATAATCCTTGAATAAATTATGTTCGTACGGCGTTAGACTCAATTATAGATGGTAGCATCCATCTCGTCCCATATTCATCAGGGCTTCCCTACTGCAATAGCATCCCACTTTTTGTTGCCTAGTTATACCAAAGGAAGCGATTCCCGCATCATAAACCCACATGACACCAACTAATACGTCGACGTCAAGGACATGGAATGACGTCGACAAGGACATGGACATCGACAAGGACAAGGACATGGAATCACTTCCGAGTGGAAGTGATTTTTGCCAAAGAAAAGGTATCTCTATCTGATGCAGTTGAGTTAAAAAAAGAAAATTTTTTATCGTGCTCTGTGATGAGATGAGGAAGCGTTTTTTCAACTCCAGGTATTCATCGGTAAGAAACTTCGATAGGCTTCATCCACGCTTTCCTATGGGAGTAGAGTAAAATCAGCCAAACCTGGTACCACTTCTGGCTCAGTTTCCGAATATAATGATTGACAATAACCTGGAAGATACCGTCCTAGAGTGGAACAGATTGCCCTTTTGCTCTGAGCTAGGTACTTTGATTGACTCAGATCCAGCCGTGTTTTCAACTCAGGTTTACAGGCGAAAAGATGTTAATGGATAAAAGCGTTTTCCTCTGCTTGGGGGTTTAACTTTAAGCCTACTTGTTCTCCCACACGCTTCCGCTGCTGCTGAGCAAACTTTTTCAGCTGTCAATCTGAACAAAACCAGCATTAGAATCATCTTGGTTTCACCACCATGAACGGGCTTCTCAGTGCAAAACGGATCGTCTCAAAGAATTGAAGACTACCCTTGAAAACGGTTCTACATCCAAAGGGGAAAAACTGGGGAAGGGGATATGAAAGAGTTGGGCTACAAGAAGAAACAGCAGAAAAAATGACCAACTAGCATAAATGTTCCCCTTTTTTTTAATGTTACAGTTTTATTACCTTTGTATGGCTTAATCTGATTTCTTGTACAATATAGTCGAAATATTTCTGTTAAATTAATTTAAGTCTGATTAGTAGAATCGACCAAGAACTTATGTAGGATGACCAATAAATTATGTGGTCAACGCGTAACTCAACAGTGGGTAGCCCAGTTCGCAGACCCATAGGAATCTGTGGTGTTAGCCACTTTCATGGCGTGATGGCTGATATGTGTTGTTTGTAGCTTCTGGCACTCGTTATTCATCCTATAGTTGGATAATAAGTTGTTGACACTACGTTATTGGCCTTCTTACTTTATCAATTATTCGCCTTAATGCTAAAAATTTCGAAGGAAAGGATTAACCCCAACGATCAGATTCGAGAACGCTTTCAAAATACTGAAACCTTCTTCTAACATGCTTTTAGCGGTTTGGGTCTGCTATTTTGTTAAGCTATTTAAATATGGGTCTGCTATTTAAATATTCCAAAATGGAATATTTTATTTTGGTTCTGTTATTTTTTAGTTTAGCTGAGAAGTGCAAAGGAAAGTGCAATAGAGAAAGTTATCTAGTATGGTTGCTCTTACATTGGAAGCAGCTTTCCCAGTGGTACTCCATAGTAGGTTATCGAGACTCTAGTTTATTGCCTGTGTTAAAGTGTAATTTCAGAGAAATTCTTTAACTTTTTAGGTTTAACTTGCCTTTTTAGGGATGACCATTTAGGGTTCTCCAACATGCTGAACCTGAAAGTCCAACATGTCGAACCTGAAAGTGTGTTCCCTGACATGGCGAATCTGAAAGTGTGATTTCAGAGAAATTCTTTAACCATTTAGGGTTAACTTGGGATGAGCATTTAGGGTTCTCCTACATGTTGAACCTGAAAGTGTGTTCTCTGACATGCTGGATCTGAAAGTGTAATTTCAGAGAAATTCTTTAACCTTTTAGAGTTAACTAGCCATTTTAGGGATGAGCATTTAGGGTTCTCCAACATTCTGAACCTGAAAGTCCTACATGTCGAACCTGAAAGTGTGTTCCCTGACATGCCGAATCTGAAAGTGTGATTTCAGAGAAATTCTTTAACCATTTATGGCTAACTTGGGATGAGCATTTAGGGTTCTCCCACATGATGAACCTGAAATCCTGTTCCCTGACATGCTGGATCTGAAAGTTTAATTTCAGAGAAATTCTTTAATCTTTTAGGGTTAACTTGTCTTTTTAGGGAGAATTGTTTACAAGTCAGATTGACCGAGTGGTTAAGGCGCTAGACTTAAGATCTTGTCCTCATACGGGGTCGTGGGTTCGAACCCCACACCTGACAATTTTTATGTACTTTTTTTCTTGCATCATGTCTTGTGATTTCACTAAATAACTTCTGTAAAAGATTTATGCAGAACCTAAATTGTTAGGGCCTTTAATAGATTAAATGAAAAAAACTAGTTTTTTTAACTGAAAGTAAGGAGCGACGGGGGCTCGGGGGGCTCTTTGGTGCCCAGGGGCACTTGGGGGCCCTTTGGGAGTCCGAGGGGGGCCGGGGGGCCCTTTGGGGAGGGGGGGGTCGGGGCCCTACCTAACCCAACCTGAAAGTGTGATTTCAGAGAAATTCTTTAACCATTTAGGGTTAACTTACCTTTTTTAGGGATGAGCATTTTGGGTTCTCCTACATGCTGAACCTGAAAGTGTGTTCCCTGGCATGTTGAATCTGAAAGTATAATTTCAGAGAAATTCTTTAACCTTTTAGGGTTAACTTACCTTTTTAGGGGTGACTATTTAGGGTTCTCCAACATGGTGAACTTGAAAGTGTGTTCCCTGGCATGTTGAATCTGAGAGTATAATTTTCATTGCGATGAACTCTTCTAAAGAATAAAAACGGCTGATGCTTAAGATATTTATTGCTTAAACATATTTAAAAACATTTGAAAAAATATCTTCTGGGTCATGGACTGAATGCAGGTATTTCTCACATTTGAAGTCTTCTAAATTGAATAATGCTATGTTTTTATCACATTTTTCTAGTAAGAGTTTATCAGTTGGCACGTTTCCCTTAACATAAACAGCTTGCACACCGAAAAAGCTGCATATTTCCTGAATTTCCTCTTGTACATGTTTTATTTCATAGCCATTTTCATTCTGTGGTCTTATGGTTTAACGTAAAAGCCATTTCGATTTATAAAATTTAGTGTTGGACTCCATCTGTTTTTCTCGTACTTATACTTATTGTATCTGACGTTCCATTTATAGCTATGAATTTTACGTCGTTGATTGTCTAGGAGTAAGAAAGCTGCTTCGAAAATAATGCCAGTTGACGAATATTTCAGACCAATATATTCTGTGTCAATCACACCAAACATTATTATATCTGAAAAAAAAGTGCTTAAATTAAATAAATATGTAATGTTTCTGAAACTCTAACAAATACAGCTCACTTTCTTAGAATAAACTGAGAAGGAGGGAGTGTGTTCGAAGATCCCAACTTAAAAACTGTGAAAATGATGGGCAAATAAGTAACTTTTTACATTTCAGCACCCGCCCCTCTGAGTAAAAATCTGGAGGGGTCAATTTTCTGAGGAATAACTCAAAGCATTGTTATACGAACATTCAGTTTGAATGCGTAAAAAGGGATTGAAGCAGGGTGTAGTAGCTTCTATCACATTTAGAAGGGCCATGGATCAATCACCTTGTGGAAATTTACCGTAAGTAAAGAGAAATCTTTGTCGAAATCAACCTAAACTATGAAAATCATTGTTTGATTATAATAAATTCAACTTTTCTCAGAAATAACTCAAAGCATTATTATACGAACGTTTAGTTTGAATAATATTAGCACATGAAAAATTGATACGATTTGGGAAATTTGATATAGGTTTAATAATTTTGGTAATTATGTATTAAAATTCAACGTGTAAAATTCAAGCTAAACTCACAATCTAAAAGATGCAAATATTCTAATTTTTCATACAAATTTTAAAGCACTTATATAGTTACTTATTCTGTGCAAAAGTAACTTTAATATTTAAAGTCATGTTTGAGGGGTGGTAGATCCCCCAAGCAAAAGGTAAAATTTGCGAGAAATATACTAAACTCAGAAATCAAATGCTATTCAATTTACGCATAACTTTTATTTCACAGAATAAAAAAAATTAGTACCCCCTAGCCATAATTTTGTCTAGAAAGTATTTATCACAAAGAAGTCCCCCTCCTCAGCATTTTCAGTAAAGCAAAAGGTGAAATTTGCGAGAAATGCTCCTATTTTTACCATTTGGAGTTTTTTTTAATGTTTCCGTCTATAGGCTTTAAAATAGAAAAAATAAATAGAAAAAAACCCAGCAGCTTATAGGCCATAAATTTACGATCTTAGATGTAAATGATATTCAATTTACACATAATAAAGCTATCTTTTTTCTTAGAAACCCCCCGGCCCTCTTACTGCCCTAACGCGAAGAAACAGTTTTGTTTTTTCACTTTACAATGATGGTAATAGACTTGAGGCGTGGCCCCTCCCCCCTTTTTTTACATAATGTCCTAAAAATTATTGTTAGACCTTATTTTGAAAATAACTCGTTTCTCTACTTCCGTACAGGGTGTGTAGGCCTAGCTCAATTATTGCAATCTCTTTTTGTCTGAAACTGTTTTAATTTGACGGGAAAAACAATCCTTTTGGCTAGGCCGCTATCGTAAACAAACAGGAAAAGGGTGACAAACTAATTATAACCTAGCAGGGAGCTTGTGTCAAAACAGAGCGGCTTAATGCCTAAGAATTGACGGATGTTGTCTGTCGCTCTTAGCTAGAAATATAGAAAGCATGAATTTTATCGAAAAAAGAGAATTATTTCTATTGCGATAATTAAAGTCATACACATCGGAGGGGCTTTGAGGGGGGGGGTTAGGTTTAGGTAGTAAAAAGAACAAATTTTACGTTCTCTAGCGAGTATAAAGATAGCATGGTGGAGTTTGTATTAGAGTGGGAGGGGGGATTTACCTGAATATACTGGAGGGTGACCAAGGAAAATAATGTTATTTTGAAAATAAAAATGAAAATGTACTAAAACAGAACTCACATTGTAAATTGAGGTTGTCTAGGCTTCTAACTCCTCAATAATATCCATTGTTGTATCCATTGCGTCACAATACTTTCTGATAATTTAATCAAAATGCATGCCCGTTATATATCAAATCTCAAGGGCGAATTGCGATGTAATGGGGGAAACCATATGTAAGCGACCCTCTGATTGGGCTTAGAATGTGATGTAATCTACTCTCTGATTGGTTTAGAAGGAGACACGTGATCCTGTTTCCTATTCCTGGATCATAACATTCTCCCTAGCGTGCACCTGGACGAACAACAACAACAACAACAACAAATAAATCGACCTTGGATATTTAGTTCCCCTAGATCAATACATACCCCTAGCGATTATGTAAATCATCCCCAGTGTCATTACACTTGGCCAAACAACAACAACAACAACAAATAAATCGACCTTGCCATTATCCTTCAGATATTAATAAACCATGAATAAATGGAGTCCCGTTCGGCGTTAGATTCAATTGTAGATGACAGCATGGTTTTCGTTCAGTGTTCTATGCCCATATATTGAGCCCCATCATGAGTCCTAGATCAATAAAATTCCCAATCGATTACGCCATCAAGTTCTCGTAAATCCACTTCCCCTTCGATTATACAATCATTTTCTCAGAAATCCATTTCCCCTAGGGAGTCTACGCCCATATAAGGTGCCCCCGTCACGAGCTCATGAGGTTAGGCTAGGTTACACAATCAATTTCTCGGGAACCTGTTCGCCCTGGGGATTCCATGCCCATATATGGTGCCCCGTCGTACTGACAGCACAGGTGTTCTCCCTAGGGACTCTATGCCCATATATGGTTTAGGGTCACGAGATATTAGGGCTCCTCTACTAAAAAGGTAGATGGCTAAAAAAGCAGTTGATAAAAGGTTGGTGGTTGAAAAAGCGGGAAATATACAGCTGAATTGATAAAATAGAAGTGAAACAAGAAGCAATTATCCGTAATGTTTTGGAAAGATGTGACTCCATTACAACTGAACCACCGTGTAACTACATCCACTGTAACTGACCTCCGCCAAGTCGTCCTCAGTGCCCAAAAAAAAAAAAAAAAAAAAATGTAACCTTCCGAAGTGAATCTAACAAGAGCAGAATAGAGACTCATCAGTCAATTAGCAGAATAGACACGCAGTGTCTATTTTGCTATTTTGTAGTTTTAAACAAATAAAATTGGACGTCACAAACTCTATAAGCCAGATTTATTTCTCCTTTTTTTATAAATAATTCTGATTAATAATTAACTGTCCTCGTTTTCTTCCTTTCTTCGTGATTTTGTGTTTTATCTCATTTTATTATGTCTCTTAATGGGGCTCCTCTTCGCCCTGTCAGTATCTACGGTTGTAAGCGTTTACCCCTCCCCCCTCTCGCAACGAATAACCTTCCCCTGGAAAATACCCCCTCGCGGAAAATATGGTTTTCCAAAATGGAATATTTTATTTTGGTTCTGTTATTGTTTAGTTTTGCTGAGAAGTGCAAAGGAAAGTGGAAAAGAGAAATTTATGTGTAAGTCTTGCCCCTCCCCTCCGTGCAAAATGTTCTTCTCATTGAGAATCCTCCAGAAGCTTCCCCCCTCTTCAGAAAACTCCGAAGCGAAAAATGACCGTATGTTTCCCAATAACGAACACTATCTTTAAGCAATGGAAAAGTTACAAAACTTAAAAAGGTACTTAAACTTCTGCAATAGGGTTCTCCGACTGTTTTTTAGCTAAGGAGAGAGGGAGATACCTCAAAGGTTTCATTTTAATGCCAAAACATCTCAATTCTCATTGAGCCTTCGGATAAATATAGAATTAGGTCTAGGGGAGAGACGAGACGAGGGTGAAGGTAGAAATTAATTATAATACCCAGGCAGTTCTAGTCTTTTTTATAAGTCAAAAGTGATTGGATACCAACCAACAGCAAGTGGTATTTTTCGGAGGGATATTTTTCAGGGGGAGCTATTTTCCAGGAGGGGGGGTGATTTTCAGCAAGGTGGTATTTCCCGGAGGTATTTTTTACAGGAGGTGTTTTCCCGGGGCGGGGGCTGGTTGTCCTCCAATCCCTTTTTACTTTTAAAAAGGGCACTAACACTTTCAATCTCCAATCGAACAATACAACATGATTAATAAGCGTGATTAACAATAAAAACCACAGTCCACGGGGCAAGGGCTGTAGGTTATTGCGAGTTACCCATTGTTAAAATTTAAGGATTTTGTAGAAGGAATGATCATACATACTTTAGGGAAATGTCAAGAAGAATGCCAAACACAGTCAAGAGACGTTTTTTCCTTAATTGGCTGTGAAAAGGAAATACCGGAAATATATACACTGGCTGATGGTATGAGCCATCACATCGTTTGGAAAATGTTTAAGAGCATCTTCAACTAAATCAATAGGTACAATGTGTATCCAGTTTGACAAAACGATATATCTGCAATGTGTCGAGAACAGCTGAGGGTATAAACCTGAGGGTATGAAATTTAAACTTTCTGGGCATGTTGAAGGAATTTTGGAAAAAAATGCTGGAGTGCAACCAGGCCCCCTCCAATATCCTTTTTAGCTGCAATCTCCTCAAAGACATCTGATCAAAATTCGTTATCTAGATTGACAAGGTCAAATATTTTAAACACATGTTTATTACTTAAAGTCCAGAAAGGTCTGATTTATCTGAAAAAAAAAGAGGCATAGTCATTGGACCTTTCAACTATAACGAAAAAAATGGCTATCTCAAAATTTTGATCGGACGATTTTGATGAAAAAGAGACGGGGGAGGGGGCCTGGTTGCCCTCCAGTCTTTTTGGTCATTTTCCATTCAAATGAACCCATTCCCAATATTCTAGGACCACTGGGTTGATACCATCACCCCTGATAAAAAAAAAACAACTCACAAATCTGTGATCTTTCTTCAGGCAAAATAATAGAAAATTCCACATTTTTTCAAATAGGAGCTTGAAACTTCTTCAGTAAGGTACTCGAATATGCTGAATCGGAAGGTATGATTTTGTTCAGATTCTTCTACAGCAAGGTTTCTCTTATATACTGAATCTGATGGCGTAATTTTCATTAAGATTCTTAGACTTTTAAGGGGTGTTTTTCCCCTCTTTCGAAAATAAGGCAAATTTTCTGAAGCTCGTAGCCTTTGATGGGTAACACTAAACTTAACGAAACTTGTTTATTTGGAACAAGCATAATAAGCCATTTTACTATATATCTATTGATATCAAAATTCCGTTTTTTTAGTGTTTCGGTTTCTATTGAGCCGCGTCGCTTCTTACTTACAGTTCGTTACCACGAAATGTTTGAAAATACAGCTGGTCAAACATATACACAGATAGTTATTTGGTTTCAAGGGTTGTAAATTTAAGGTGGGGAAGTATCTACAAAAATATAAATTATTACAAAATTTATTAAAATGTTTAAATTTTCACAAAACGAGTCTAAAGCCCCCCAACTCCTCTTTTTGTGTAAATGCTTAGTGTCGGTGGCCCATCTTTTTTATCACAACTTTTCAATACTATTACATCAATTCTTCTTCCCTCTAACAAAATAAAATATTAATGAATAATCATGTCACAGGCAGGACCTGATGGGCTGGTCATCCAGCCGTTCTCATAGCCTTTTTGGCCCCATTCCTCCCATCCACAGGGCTTTATTCGCCAGTATCACAGTTAGGTATTTTTTTTATCTAAAAGAAAAACAAAATTCAGTTTGTGAGCCTCTAAAATATTGGGTGCCAAAATATTGAGCCACAATCAAAATATAAGTTTATAATCAGCAATTAAAAAGAAAAAAATTACTTCCTATGCAAGTTGAATTCTAATTAACTTATATAACAGCCAGAAAAAGAACGGAGAAGAGAAAAAAACTTAAAAAAAACTTTTCAAAGGATACTCTACTCTGTTCCTATGTGTTTATGTGTCTGATTTCTTTCCATGGCATTCAATAATAGAATTTATATCATCTTTTTACGTAACACACAATCTTTAGCTGCGTATGGCATTCCTTCATACGTCAGTTTTCGTTTTTCCATTTACAGTATTAGTTTAAAAAATTCCTAACAAAAAGTTTTTAAAAGAAAAATAAAGCGGCATGTCATAATCTAAAATGAGAAGAAATAAAGTCATACAACAATTCAAACTTAAAAATATTAGAAATTATCGTCAATGAGCAAATAAAATGCAAAATGAGCAGAAAGTAAAATGAATAGTCAAGTCAAACGTAAAACTAACATAAATTGCAACAAGCAGTGGTTTTAATTCACAAAGATGATTTGGGAATGGGGGGCAAATGTATTTTCAATAGGGGAGACTCCAGCTTTAGAAATGTGTCAAGTAAGTTTTAAGTCCTTCATTTATAAGAAAAACAGTTTTAGAACGGAGTCAAGCTTAGCTATACTCTAAATGCTCTTGTATCTTGTAAAAATTCCACCTGTCTAATTTTACAATATATATCGAAGGAACGTATCTAGGGATTCCTCGGATATTGGATTAGAGACAAGGAAAGGGATTTATCCTTAGTGCTGGAAAAAACGGCTTGTACCTGATACTTATCTTGCTACTACTGCTCTTGGCGGGGGTGATATAGGATTGTTTCCATAAAGGGTAAAAAAAAATGGTTAAAATAATAAGATATTGAAAAAAGGTTACTAGTTTACCAAAAATGTAGCTTATCTGGAGGTGTTGCAGAACAGAAGATAAAGCTCAAGGGGTTCACATTTGGGACTAATCTAAGACTCACTGAAGAAAGTTTGATAGCGTATGAAGTTAGTATAAAGGAATCGTCGCAAAAAACGGGAAAGGGAGTAAAGTTTGCTTTTGAAGAAGCTAAAAACTCTCCCGAAATCTAAAAAGGAAGCAAATCATACGCTGCACTCAAAATCAGCGAGCAAGCGAGCTCGTCATCTCAGCTGTTGGAGAGAATTGTTGCTAGCGAAGACGAGATTGCAAGAACGCAAAAATCTTTGATGGAAAAAAACTACTGAGAAGGTTTTAAAAAAGTGTGGGAATAAACAACAGAAAAGTGAGAATTCCTTAAAACAATCTTGCAAGACTATAATTAGTGAAATCTAAACCTCAGTGTCCCTTGATTTTACACTAAAGTTTCGAAGCTTATTACAAAAGTTTGAAAGCAGAAATTCAAGGGTTGGAAAATCGCGTGGCACAGATGGAAAGTAGAATCAACGATTTTGAACAAGAAAAGCTCCTAGATAGCTTAGTTTTCAACGGTGTGAAAAAGTTACCGGGTGAAGATTTGAAATTAACAATAGCGAATATCATGATGCAGAAAATGGGAGTCAGAGCAAAATTAAACTTGCTAAGTCGGGCATTTTCGTGTCAGAGGCCCTAACGAAACGCCTTCGTGACATTCTGATTACGGCAAGAGATAGTTTTAGAGTGCGAAATGTCTGGTCTGACCGTGGGCTAATTCTAGCAAAACTCCCAACAGGCACCATTTCTCGCAGGATTAGCACTGGCGGATTGGTTTTAGTTGGTTGTGCTTATTTTGTTGTTTTGGTTTATTGTCTATCAGTGTTTTGTTCTGTTTTCATTTATTATTCTTACAATTTAATCTGTTCCTAGAGCTCAGCTGTGCTTTTATTATTATTATTTTTTTTTCTCAATGAAAGCTATGAAAGTGTTTACTAGATATAAATACGTATGATGTACCAATCGGTACCTCATCGAGGTTGAACCGGTTGGAAAGTTGCCCGTTTGGTATTGATATTTGTTTACTTTCGGATTTGGCAAATGAAGAATCTACCATGAGTTATAGGCCTTTGCAGTAGTAAATATTGTGATTCCTCGTATCTTGGAATTATTTAAAATGCTCATTTCAATGTGTGTTCGTGGAACTGCCACCTTACTTCTTCGTATGATGAGATATTTGATTTTATTTTGAAATGTTGGAATCTCCATGTTATGGCCCTTTGTAAAACTTTTTTAAGTCATGATAATCCTCTCTTGTCTCTTAGTTTTTCGGGCTACTAGCTTACCGCGAGGAGTAGAGCTTCAATGAACAGCGGCGGACTCGGTTTGATAGTAAGTGATTTACTTAAATTAAAATCAATAGAGGATTTTGATGTCTAGGGAAAAGGTATAAGATACAAACATTTTTCTATTGAAATCGAGATTTGTATGACGCTTTGCTCGAGGAAAATTATTCTGTCAGTAGTTTATAAGCCTCCAAGGGCGTCGTATGAGGATTTCACAGAAGGCTTCCAAAGTCTTCTAATGATGGTTCAGGGGTCACAGCAAGAGTTTTTATGCGTGTGTGATTTTAATTTTGATTTTTTATCTACGGGTGGTTTTAACTTAGATTTTTTAAATTTTATGGTTTCTTACGATCTTTTTCCCACAGTAACAATACGTACTAGGATCACAGATCACTCTTCTACCCATATTGACAATATGTCTGTCTCTTCAAGGTATATCCGAAATGCATTTTCTAATATTGTAGTGAATTCGGCGTCTAGCCATTTACGAGCAGTATTTAGTCTAGATTTACAACTGTCACGCCAGAAAAAGCAAAAGAAATTTGTTCGAGATATTAAGCCTGAAAACATTTGGATGTTTAAAGAAGAAATGAGTGGCAACATCTTTTGAATCTGTCTGGAACCAGGAAAACCCATGTGAAGCTTTTGCGCAATTTAGTAGCATCATAACCACTGCATATGATAAAACTTGTCAGCTGAAGACACTTAGACAGAGACCAAATATGTCGAGAAAACGATGGGCGGATGAACAGCTAGTGAACCTATTTGAACAACGGGACAGTGCGTTTCAAGATTATCTGAGATCTTCAAAGGAGGAAGATAATACTCATTTAAATGGCGAACTCACTGGAAAGGAAAAAAAGAAACTATTACTCGGAACTTTTTGAGGAAAATAAAGCAGATCCGAAAAGAACTAGGAAAGTTATCAATGAACAGGCTAGCGAGCCTCGGAGAACTCAAGACCCTCGAATTGAAATCGAAGGAGCGATTGTAGAGGATAGACAAGAGTTGTGTGACAAGTTTGGTGATTATTTTTACCAATATTGGAACGAAGATAAAAGAGGAAATTAGAAATTCCCAAGCTCTTGTGAACGGCAACTCTTTTGCTGGTGAGCGGGGCGTGGGAATGGAAATGAAATTTTGTCCCTAAGATTCAGCTGAATTAACAAAGGTCATCGATTGGATCCAACAGTGCTGGATAGGATGGTGCTAACCTGGAGACCATTCAATCAATTCTGGTGTACATTCTTCCTTTGTTAGTGCACCTAATAAAATTTATAATGGAGAAGGGAGTTTTTCCTAAATTATTGAAAACAGCAAAGATTCTTTCTCTCTACAAAGTGGGCAATCAAACGGACATATCGAATTGGAGGCCTATTTCTATTTTGCAAGTGTTTTTGAAAGTTTATGAAAAAGTTATCCATGGTATAGTTACGAGCCTGCATTCATTCTCTGACAGCCAGTTTAAATTTTAAGGGGGCCGGATTTAACATCGCATGCTGTAGGATATCTTTTTGAATATGATGACTTAACTTTAGAAAAGGGTGAGTATTGTATTAGTATTTTTATAGATTTAATAAAAGCGTTTGAACCGTTGATTTCTGTATTTTATTGATAGATTAAGAGATTTAGGTGTAAAAGAGAGATGTTTGGTTGGTTTGGTTCGTATTCAAATGGTATGTCAGTGAAGGTAAATCTAGGAGAGAATTTTTCTAGGTTTTTTCCTGTTTCATGTGGAGTTCCGTTTTAGGACCTCTGTTGTATTTAGTGTATGTTGATAGTATGCGGTTCTACATTCCTGATGCGTCTGTGACATCTTTCGCCGACGATATAGCACTTGTTGTGGCTGCGAAGACTCTTGAAGAATTGGTCGAGAAAGCAAACATAGCTCTGCAAGGGTTGCGTGAATTGGTAGGTGCTAGCTTACTTGGCATTAACGCGGCAAAGAGTAATTATATTCTGTTTAATCGGACTGGTGTACCTCCAAATCTTCCCAGTGAAATAGGAATAAATGGTTCTGTATTAAAACAGGTTGAGGAAGTGCGGTACCTAGGATTCATATATGAGCAGAACCTCAGCCGGAGAAGACACGCTGATGTGGTTGCGTGTAAGGTAGCGCGTGGCCTTGGGGTATTAAGACGTATTCAACATTTTTTACCTTCTCATATTTTAGTTCTTTTATTTTACTTTTTGATTGCGCCGTATATAGATTATGGATGTATAATTTGGGCGAGTAATTTTACGTGCAATTTTATACGAGTTCAGACTCAGCAAAATAAAGCAGTGAGGTTAATTGGTAAGTGCGATACAGGAGTTTTAAGTACAGAGTTGATTTTTAGGAAACTTAGGATTTTGAACGTTGCTCAAATTGGTGGCCTTCACATTAGTAATTTTGTGTTTCAGAGTTTGAATGGTTTTGCGCCTGATGTTTTTAATATTTTTTTCGTTTTAATTCATTTTATCACGGATATGCTGCGAGAAATGCTGAAGACATGGTAAGTAACCCAAGAAGCACGGTTCGTTCTAGCCATGTGGCAAAGCACACGGGTCCGTTTGTCTGGAATACCTTTCCAGACTCAAATCGGGAAGCGGAAAGTGTGCCGCAATTTAAAAACTGATTAAAGAAGCATATCCTTGCGGGCAGTTGGTGAATGTGGGACAGGATTGCGAGAGAGGACAATTTAAGTTTTTTCTGTTAATAATTTTGTTTAATTTATTGTTCAGTAATTATTACTAGCATCTCTACTTTTTTTTGTTCTATATTTGTATTTATTTCAAAGATGATTCGGTTAGTTGTATAATTTAGTAATTATGTACTGGTTGCGTTTTTCAAGCATATTTGTGCTTTATTACCGGCCGTCAAGCCGGCAGGAATTATATTTAATAAAGATATTGATGTTGAAAAAAAAAAATCCTTACAAATTTACCAGTGTTCAACACATTCATAAACTGTCCTTCCGATCTCTCCTTACCGCTTTTTCTATCATTATTTGGATTCCTGTTCTCGTATTTGGTTCGTAGAAATCCAGACTGACTAGAGCCCCCTCAATTTCACAACATTCCAGTGCAATATTTTACCCTTAGACCGCCTGGCTTCACATTAAGAATTTAGAATTCACGCTTTGGTTTCTTCTTTAGTTTCCTTCCTTTCCTTTTATTCTCGTAAGAAATATAAACAAACAGTGCACGGTATTTTTCTTATGCATTTTCAGTGTTTTCTTATGTATGTAATAAATAATGACCCAATTTAGAAAAAATACAAACGAATGGTGCACTTTAATTATGGATAAGGCTTTAATCGTGAAATTAGACAAGAAACAAGAATTTCTGGAAATGCGTTTATGCTATGGAATTTTATGTGAACAGTCATAATAAAAAAAACACTCTGATATAGTAGAAATCCGAAATTCACTACTACATGGTCTCTAATTAGGCTAAGCTTCTAATAATCCGTCTTTGGGTCAAAATACTACTATTTAGAATATTCAATACATTTGTTTAAGTTAATAATTAATTTATCTTATAGCCTATCAAAAATACAAGGCATGAAGATGGAGTATAACGAAAAGAACGAAAAAGAATAAAAATACGTGCAAACTACAAACGCGAATAGACCAAATATTTCGTAAAAGTAAGCCACTCCAAGGGTGGCAAACCTCTTGAAGCGAATTATACAAATAAATACAATATAAAAATGACAAATTTCGCTATTAACGTTAAAATATACCAATTATATTCAATCACTGATTGATTTTGGCGTAGAGCCTGAATGGTATTTTATTCAGAAGTACCTATAGAAAAGAACCATAAGATCCCCTCCTTGTATAAAACTGAAAATGCACAAAAATTACATCATTCAACCCCTGGGTGAATTCTTTGTACCCCCTTAAAATGGTTTTTGCAGCTACCTTCAATTCTTCAAAGGACCATAACATTGTTTCAACAGGCATAAATGTCTAATTCATTTTTTCTTTTATTGTCAAATATCCATTACGGTTCCAAAAATTGAACTACTTTGGAAGTTGGAACATTAGTTTCATACAACTTATTCACGGCGCCATCTAGTTATTTTTACTCATCACCATCAAGGAAGAAAGGCAGATAGGAATACGCACGTGTATTTCGTCTGGTCAACAAAAATGCCGTCTGCACAAACTGTTGTCTCGAAACCCGAAAAATCGGTTGTTCAGGACATTTCTGAACCTTGCAAAACGGTTCTTGCTATTATAGAGAAAAAAGTCAGAAACTTGGAGAAAAGAAAGGTATGTGTGAAAAGAGGCACAAAGTACCTTCCCGGGACAAACCTTAGCATGTACATCCATCCCTGAAAGTTTCATTTTCCTAACCCAACTCCTTTCCAAGATAGCCAAAAGTGACTAAAGTAGAATTTTACCGCCTTTTTTATGCTGTTTACAAATACAATAATCATCTCTAATGGGAATTAATTTCAGCCCCCCCCCCCTATATATGCCAATTCAAGGTAGGCTATTTAGTTCTAAAACCTTATCTAATCAAACCCTGAATTGGCATATATAGGGGGTTGGGAGGGGGCTGAAATTCATTTCCAATAGAAATGATTATTATAGGCCTATTCATAATCAGCATAAAAAAAGGCATCAAATGGTATATTCACTTTATTCCTAACTCAAAAATATGATTTGGTAGAACTTTACCCTCAATTTTGTCACCATAGCTTAGGCTAGATTCAATTTATGGGTAACCAATTTTAACAAGATTGATGCTAACACAGGTAGGCTAGGCTATATAAGCCATATTTAAAATAATAGAAAAAATAATCATGATTGAGGGTCATTAATGGTTCAAAATTAAATTTGCAATGGAAACAAATGTTAGGCCTATAATAAAATTCAGGATGGAATTATGATTCTTGAGATAAGTTTGTTTCCTAGGTATCTGAATACTCTGTTAACAGGGCTATATCCAGGCTTTATTTTTTTGGGGGGAGGGGGATACAAAGAAAGACTATAAAAAATGAATAAAAAAATTGGGTAAATATTTGCAGTTCATATTATTGACTTATGAATAAAGTAAATTATGAATAAGGTAAAATTCTATAGGACTGATGCATTATGTGGATGCTTCTATATAATATACAAGGAAACCAATCACAAAAAACCTGTCAAACAGGCTATTCTCAAGAGACCACTATACATAAATGACTGCAAAGCTGTAGTTTCTGAGACTCCACCCTTTGACTATTGGAAAAATTACTTTATAAGCTTATATAGAATGGTACAATCCAATCTCCTTATAATTAAAAACATTTTAGTCATCTACTTGGAAAATTTGGCCCATCATTTGTCAACTAATTGACAATAAATATTACCACAGCAAAACTTTCCTTTTCCAACTAGGCCTAGTTGTTTAATAACTTCTCCCCAGCAACACTTAAATTTGTCTACTAGTTGACAGTAAATGTTGCCCCAGCAAAACTTTCATTTTCCAACTAGTTGACTAATAACTTCTCCCCAGAAAAAACTTAATTTTTCCAGCCTTTTGGCTAATAACTTCTTTCCAGCAAAACTTAATTTTGCCAACTAGCTAGAAACAAACATTGCCCCAGAAAAGAATTCATTTTTCAACTAGTAACTTCTCCCCTTGCAGGACGTTCCCATTTCCTTTAAATCTTTCTTAATGACATACTCTCACCCTAGACAAGGACAAATTGTATTCCTTTTAGCCCTAGACAGTTGGCCAAAAAGGTAAGTCTGTTAGTTTTGGTAGTTTACATTGCCCCAGAAAACAATTCATTTTCCAACTAGTTGACTAATAACTTCTCCCCAGCAAAACTTAATTTTTTCAACTAGTTGACTAATAACTTCTCCCCAGCAACACTTATATTTGCCAACTAGTTGGCAATAAATGTTGCTCCAGCAAAACTTTCATTTTCGAGCTAGTTGACTAATAACTTCTCCCCAGCAAAACTTATTTTTTCAAACTAGTTGTCTAATAACTTCTCCCCAGTAAAACTTAATTTTTCCAACTAGCTGGAAACAAACATTACCCCAGAAAACAATTCATTTTCAAACTCATAACTTCTCCCCTCTCAGGAAGTCCCTATTTCCTTTAAATCTTTCTTTATGACATCCTCTCACCCCAGACAAGGACAACTTGCTTTCCTTTTAGCCCTAGGGAGTTGACCAAAAAAGAAAACCTTTGACAATTTGTCATCCTTCATCTGCAGAATGTGCCCTAGCCATCTCAACCTTTCTTTCATTATAGCCCTAGAAAGCAGGACTGAACCACATTTTTTGTACAGCCTACTGTTTGAAATATAGTCAGTTGGGTACCCAAAATAATCTGTAGGCAATTTCTTTGGAAAACATCTAGCAAATTTTCATCCACTTTTTGGAATTTTCTTTTAGTTTTTGTATATATTGATGGGATCATCAGGGAGGGAGGGTTGCTTTGTTGTCAGGATAATAATTAATGTATTCAAAAAGAGCATGAAATAAGGAAATTTTTATTTTATTAGCCTACCATGTTTTTTGAGAAGTGCTGCTAAACTGAACTTTTACCATATTTGGAAATTTGATTAATTTAACCTTTTGTTCTTAGATATATGTGCCCTCAAAGTTTCAAGTAGCCCAGCCTATAATAAATAGGCCAAGGTGAAAGCCTACTGAAAAAATAAAGTTTTGTTGGGGAGAAGTTACTAGTCAACTATTTGGAAAATGAATAGTTTTCTGGGCCATTGTTTGTTTCCAGCTAGTTGGCAAATATCGGTGTTGATGAGGAGAAGTTATTAGTCAGCTGGTTGAAAACGAATTATTTTTTAGGGTAACGTTTTTTTCCTGCTAATTGGCAAAATTAAGTATTGCTGGGGATAAGTTATTAGTCAATTAGTTGGAAAATGAATTGTTTTCTGGGACAATGTTTCTTTTCAGCTACTTGGCAAAATTAAATGTTGGCGGGGAGAAGTTACTAGTCAACTGGTTGGAAAATAAAAGTTTTGCTGGGGAAACATTTCTTGTCAACTAGTTGGCAAATATAGGTTTCAAACAGTTTGTGGTAACAAACTGTAAGTAAGGAGTGACCCAGCTCAATGGTAACCAAAACTCTACAAAACGGGTTTTTGATACCAATAGATACATCAAAAGAATCAAATTTCAATGCTGATTTCAAATATATAACTTTCATTAAGTTTAGTGCTACCAATCAAAAGTTACGTGCCTTAGAAAATTTGGCTGATTTTCAGAAAAAGGGGGAAAGACCCCCTAAAAGTTATAGAAACATAATGAAAATCGTACCATCATATTAAGCGTATCAAAAAACCCTACTGTAGAGTTTTTAAGCATCTATCTACAAAAACCTGGAATTTTGCATTTTTTGCCAGAAGAAAGATCACGGATGTGTTTTTATCTGTTTTTTTTTTGTTTGTTTTTCAGGGGTGATCATATCGACCCAGTGGTCCTAGAATATCGTGGGAGGGCTCATTGGAACGGGAATTAAAAGTTCTAGTGCCATTTTTAAGTGACCAAAAAAATGGAGGGCAACTAGGCCCCCTCCCAAGCTTATTTTTTTCCCAAAGTTTACAGATCCAAACTTTGAGAGGACCATTTGGTCCAGCATGGTCTAAAAAAAGGTCAACCCGTCTTTCAGAATGACATAATTTGCCAGCCGACCCAGGTGAAGGGCTGCAAGTTATGGGATTTTGGCACTGTTATCATATGGTCTCGGTGCTTGGGGCGCATAAAGAAGTGATCAGGAGGTTTTTTTTTCTGGTAGTGGGAGGGAAGGAAGGGTTGGGGGTTATGTTGGAGGGTCTGTCCATGAAGGAAGTTTTCATGGGGGAAGGGAAATTGCCATGAAGCATTATTGCCAGCACTTGCCAGCATTATTTATTGGTTATTGGGAAGTATACAGACATTTTCAGGAAGGATTTTTTTCTGGAGGGGGGGGCTAGAGGAGGGGGTTACTCTGGAGAATCTTCCTGTGACATACTTTAGCCTTTAGACCCATCACTGAAAGTTTCGTTTTCCTAGCCTAACTCCTTTCCAAGATAGCCAAAAGTAGCTAAAGTAGAAATTTACCAAATGAAGTACAGCAAAACTGTTTTCCACTCAACAACTTTGTTCAATCCCAATATATAAGGTTTCAAAGCTCTACAAATACACTTACTAAATTTAGAAAAAAACAACAACATTGATATGGCTTAAAATACTACTCAAATAGCAGGAATTGCATTTTCAGAGCTAAGACAAGGGGAAAAGAAAGTGATAACTAAAAATTAAGGTGAACTGTAGTTTGTCAAAATTTCAATTAAGCAAATTTCTAAAACTTAGAAATCAGAACAGGGTTGATATAGAAGCTTGACAATACCTTGCCAGAATATATTTTTGGCCCTGGATTCATTACTGAAAGTTTCATTTTTCTAACCTAACCCCTATCAAAGATAGCAAAAATTAGCTAAACTAGAATTTTATCAAAATTTGTTTTTATTCATTTTTATTTTATGTTTTTACAAGTCAGTGAAGCATTTTTTCAGGGGGGGGGGGGTCCCAAAAACTCCATCCCCCTGGATGTGGCCTTGTCTGTTAATATAAATATTTACTAGTTTGATTCAACAGTTACTGTGTTCTGGAAACTACTTCCATAGGTAGGCAACTCTGTGGCTGAAGAAGTGGCCTTTCTTTAGTGGTACAATGTTGCTTTTGAAGTTCCTTCAAATGCCCTCTAGTCATGTGATGCAAAGGGTGGTCAACTAGATCAAGAAAGATGTTTTTAGATATAATTTTTTGATACTTGTGTCTTGAAGCCACCACACTCAACATGAACATGAGACAATAACCTGTTTTCTTGGTCTTTAAATCAGACAATTGGCTTTGGCTCAGTGGGAAACTATATTGTAGCTATATTTTAATTAAATATTTAGTTGGTATTTTTGTTAGATTAAGTTACGTATTTAATATAATGCTTTCTGGGGGGGGGGGGCCTTATTTCCATAATTCTCTGATGTGGTTACCATAATCTTGTTAAAAAAGTATTTTACTTTCATCATACTTAGGTATATTTCATTAGGATTAACTTCACTTCTTGACTGTGGTGGCTATAAGACACAATTAAGTATATCTTTTTTATATGAGAATCATATACCTTGTAGTTTTCTGTATGTAAGTGATGGGATTTTAAGATGGTATGGACATTCTTCATAAGACATTTGCTGCAGTAGTGTACCTTAAATGGAAGAAAATTATAGCTCATGTATATTTGGAGATGTTTCCATTACTGAGCTACAATTTAGGTGAACAAACTTTTTGATGCCTTTTTTATATTCTTTCTGATTATAGTAATTACATTGCTCAGAAATTGAATTTTAAGCCCTTCAAAGACCCTGAAAGATGATACATTTATCTTATATTTTTGGCATAACTAGTAACAGCAGGAGTAATTAGTTACTAGGCTACCTCAATTTGCATTTTGGAGTAAAATTAAAGTCGAGGTAAATTTGGAGATTATTTTCATTACTGAACTACAAATTAGAAACAAACCATTTGGTACCTATTTTATGCTCTTTCTGGTTATAGTACTTGCATTGCTCAGAAATTTATTTTTAAGTCCTTCATAGACCCTGAAAGATTTTTCTAACTTGTAAAGATATTTTTGGCCATACAAAAGGGTCCAAAACAACAATTCCTACAACATTGTATGCAGAATAATTGTATTTAACACATTTTGAATGCAGCTCCATTATACTTCCCCAAACCCCCCCCCCTAGTGTACAAATATATTGCCCAAACTGTTTATATCCCATGTTTTTTTCTGGTTTTCTATTGTGCCTCAGTCAATTCAATTTACAGGTACACAGGCTTAAGCAAAAGTGACCCTAATGGCTTGAAGTTAAACCTGGCAATTTTAAAAAGATTTATAAATTGTTTCTTCAATTGAATCATGATGAACCTGTGGATTACATAACTTTAAGAAAATAGAATGGTAATCAAATAGTGTTTTTAAGCAGTAAAGGCTTGAATTGAATTTCCCAGTAAAGTGATTATTTTATTTGGAAACTGCATAAAAAAGGCATCAAGTGATATGTCCACCTAATTCATAGCTCAATAATGGAAATATCTTCAAATTTATCAAGGTCCATATTGGATATGTTGTGCTCTGTGTTGAAGATGGTGAATTTTTGTCACAATGTTATGGCCCAGTTACATGCGGTAAGAGTGGCCTGATAGAGATATGCAATTTAAGCCTACTTGGTAACAGTGACCACAGGGTGGGTATAGCCTGTTATGACTATTCTCCAGTGGTTCAAAGCTGACACCACCACACAACATCAACTATGTAAGATGGTTGGGTTTGACAAGCAACATCAGCCTCCCAGCAAGGCACTTGTATGATGAGGTAGGTATAGGTGGTATGTTGAATGGGACAGAGTCCCAGTCATATTTCCATGACTTGTGATCCTATTACCTGTCAAGTCTAGACTTACAGGGTGCAGCTGGGGACACAATCACCATTTCAGCTGGAAGACTATTCCAATTGTTGACAGCATGCTCAGAGAAGAAATGTTGCCACATTCACATATTAACATAATGTTTTGACAGCTTATGTGAGTGGCTTCTTGTATGTTGCTGACTTGAATGTTTGGTAAAGAGCTCGTACACTGATCATCTTAGTTGCTCTAGGCTTTGCTACACTTCTTTATGCTTTTGAATAAAAGTAGCCTATCAAATTCAACTAAGCTAGTCTGATTAGAATAGTCTACTGAAAAATTGCAGAAGTTTAATTATTCTTTCTTGTTGCTAAGTGAAGTCTTTAATCAAAGACCATGTCAACCTGTGATGTTTATGTGTCTTCAGGCTGATTGGCTTAATGTAACAATTTCTGTTTTTGTGCTTGCTGAACTTATAAAAGGACTCATTTTCACAATGATAAAAGCTGGGTAGAAGTCATTCATCTATGTGAACCTTTATTCCTGCTCTGCATTATTCAATGAAAGTATATTTCTGCATTCTATTAGGGCGGTGGTTTCCAACCAGTTTTCGTCCATACCCCACTTAGGCCTTTCTAAAATACTGATGTCTCCCTTAAACATCTCCCTTATGACACATCTCCCTTATGATGTTTAAATTTTGTTATTCTAAATTTTATGCATACTCATCTGAAGGAAACTTAAAAGGCCATTTACTTGGTTGGTACCTTTTTTGGGGTTATCCTCTAAGCATACTTTATACTAATGACAAATATTGTCTGAATGCAACACCTTTTATGGGGTTAGGTTAGGAAAATAAAACTCTCAGGGATGGGTCTATAGGCTAAAGTATGTCCTGGGAAGGTATTTTGAAATACCTACCTTCACTCCTTCCCCCTCTAGAAGGTCCTGAAATTTGCCTACATTTTGACAAAACAACATTTTACATAGGCTGATGTTGGAAAAAATATTCTTATTAAAAGTACTGATTATATTTGCACCTTCTCCTAAGTGGTAATACTAGCTATTATGAATAATTGCAAAAGTCTTCCTCTAAAACGAGTTCTCAGATTTTTCCGGGGGGGGGGGGGGCACAAATGATTTTGGACAAGAAAAGGGCTACGTTTAAAAGATGATTAATGATCCTGTTTAACAGGTGTCTAGCTTGGTTAATAACCTGTTCCTCGCCACTCGTTTTTGAATCCTTTCATCAATCATTCTTAAACGTGTTATAGTAATTTCTATTGTACTATTTGTGGTCATTTATGGCCGGTCAGCTACCAGACCTATAGACCTTTATGGGGTTAGGTTAGGAAAATAAAACTCTCAGGGATGGGTCTATAGGCTAAAGTATGTCCTGGGAAGGTATTTTGAAATACCTACCTTCACTCCTTCCCCCTCTAGAAGGTCCTGAAATTTGCCTACATTTTGACAAAACAACATTTTACCTTAATTTTCAGTTATCAGTTTCTTTTTCTCTAGCTTTAGATCTGAAAATTTAATTCCTGTTATTTGAGTAGAATTTTAAGCCATATCAACACCTGTCATTATAGAATATATTATGCAATGTATACTATCATGCATCTTTTTTGCTCTTTGAAGGCATTTAAAGAGAAAATCATCACCTTAAATTGCACTTGCCAGCAATAGAATGATCCTGTGTTTGCTGGTCAGTGAAGATTGTGTTTTCACATGACAAATATTTTTTTTTAATCAATGTTCTAAAGTGTAGTCAGTCAAAGGGTGCATGTCCTGCCCATGACAATATTACCATGCTCCACCAGTGGAGTCTGTACTCCATTTTGAGAATCATGGTTTTAGGTTGAGATGCCTAGTAGGGTAATTAGACAGCTAGTTACCACTTCAATACTTAAATTGCCATAAAATACTTAACATACAACATATTAAGCAGACTTTTTCCTCACTGGACTACTGATTGATTAGTGTTTACTGTCTAATAATAAAGAAAGATAGAGTGGTTATTGAAAATATATGGTTTGAATAAGCCTAGCCTATGTAGTGGACTGAATATTTGTCTATCAGGGGGAGAATAAACTAAAGTAACCTTAGAATCAGACAAGCTTCTTCTAGCCAAAGAGTGATAAATCATTGGGACACTTAGAGTGAAGATACTGTTTTCAAATCAGCTAAGCATCAGCATCAGCATAAGCATCAGCTAAGGTTTTCAAAAGGAGACTTGCCAATAATTTGTCAAACCTTCAAAATTTGATTAGGATTGCCACCAATAGTTTCTTGAAAAAAGAAAAATGTTTGCAGATGATGTAAAGCTTTATAGGGGGACATCTTCCCTAGTACATGTGTCTCTTCTACAGGATGATTTAAATGTATTTGTTAATTTGTGTAATTTAAATTCAATGTTTATTAATCAGGAAGAATTCTGTGTAGTGAATTATTTAGTGAATGCAGTAGCATACCAATATGCCATTGGTCATGTAGTGATAAGTTTGGTTGATTCTGTTAGGGATCTTGGTATTTTTTTTTATAACCAATTGAGTTTTGCATCTCCAATGCAACTGGAAGCAGCACTGTCAATCCAATAAACAGGAATTTTTCAATTGTAATAGAGTAAGAATTTTGTAGTGTTTGATTCCAAGCAGGACATAACCTTTACTTTTACCCATTTTTCATGAAAAGAATGAATTTCAATGCTACTATGAAAAGAAAGCAGGAAAGATCTGGATTAGTCTAAAGTTGTTCCTAGGCACGGGGGTGGGGGGAGGCAGGGATTTTATTAAACTAGAAGAATCTCTTAAATTTGAACAAATGAAAATTTTCTGAATGCTGTAAAATCAGATTTTGTTGTTATAGTTTTTAGTTAAGAAGAGCACCTTGACTAGTACCCGATAATAAAAAATCATCTTTAGAGGATGACAAGTATGTCAAGGGTTATACTTATTCAAAAGTTTCTCATGTATTTTCATGTAGTACCATATTTCACAAATTGCCATGTTGTTTTTTGTGTCTAGCTGTTTCCTAAAGGAGAAGAAAATGAATGTAACTTACGAATTTTGTAAAAATTTATAAAGGCCTATAACTAAAAACTGCCAAAAAAACTCAAATATAAGGCTGATTACACATACTCTTAAAGTTCTCAGTTATCATCCAATTCATTAAAATTGAGGTTCAAGTATAAAGTTAGGAAAATGGTCAATTAATGGTGTACTAGTTTAAGACATTATTACTAGCTACTGTTGGATTCAATACAAATAATTTCTAGTTACAATGTCCTTGCTCAACAGAAATGTATTATTGATTTCAAAAAAAGGTTCCATGATGTCTTTGAAAAGAGACTTTTAATTTAACTATTTCAGATTCTACAAACGAAATCTATCAGCATTACACGAGTACATGAGCATACAAGAATTGAATACATACTGATAATCATTGTGGATAACAACTTATTGCATACAATTCGTCGGCTGGGAGGATGATTGTCGTATTAGGCATCTCCGGCCAAAATTGAGTTATGAATGCCATCGAGTGTAAAATTTTGCGTATAATCTGAATCTGCTTTTTGTTTTGCTCTACTGGCTACTGTTCGTGAGTAAAAGACCAAAAACCATTTGTCGTATCGGACATTATCGCTGATAATCCGCTAGCGAAATTGTCGTATTGGAAAATTGTCGTATCTGGCTGTTTTGCCGTCACGCACTTCAGAGAAAAAGAAGAAAATGGCGCGTCCAAGGAAAAACTTGGCGAGGGATTTTGAAACAATTTTTGATGAATTTGGCAGGTAAAGTGTCGATTTCTTCTAGGCCTCTGCACCCTATAGTATAGTATAGAGTAGGGTCTCTGCACCCTATAGTACAGGGGGAGCTACACTGCACCTTTACCCAAGAGTATATCAAATAGGCTACCTGATTTGTTATGATTTTTGGTGCATATATAGTTTGATTTGGAAACAGCATTGAATTAGGAATATGGTTCTATTCCTAGATAACAGAATTGTCTTGTCTATTTACGCACATTATTGTACCACTGCACCATCTCATAATGCGATTTGCTAATTTGCAGAACTCAAAGGAAGTATCAAATTTTCTTGAACAAGTAGGCTAGCCTAGGCTATTTGATTAGGCTGAATATTTTAGCCATATGGATTGCTGAATGTTTTGAATGCATTGATAGTTAATAGTAGAGTCTAATGACAAATACACAATTTAGTTTAAGCATAGCCTAATTCTAGGCTAATTCTAGAAAATACTGCCCAATCTTAAACACATGATCCTATAGGCCTTGTAGGATACAAAACCACTCAAACATAAATAGATTCAATCCCAGACATGTGCTGTAAAGAAAAAATAGGCTACTAGGGTTTGCTAACTTTTCTTTAAGCTTAATTTTCAGTATAAAAAAGTTTCTGAGATCAAATTGAGCTAATCCCAACAAGGTAATCTAAATCTATACATATGCAAGACTAAGAGCTTGCTTGGAAATATAGGCTCTATTTGAATCAAATTATGCTCGGTTGCTTGTCCAAAGTTAGTGATTATCCAAACACCAGGGGTGCTTGGATAATATACCCAGTTCTTCATCAGCAGCTGATGTGTATTACCAAATAAAGCTAGTTTAAAGAAAATTCAAACTGTTTTGTTAAGCCTAAAGGTGTATCTGGCTTTGTGGGGGAATAGACAAGGAAATAGAAAATCTAATGGTATATTTCCTTTTTTTCTTTATCTGATTTCTCCCCTTTAATAAATATTAGAGCTAAAAATATGTTTTGCTATTACTAGGCCTAGACTAGTCTATCCTTACAAAGCCTATCTTTAGTCTACTGAAAATTTCATTTTCCTGACCTGCAGTTCTTCACTGAGCCCATCGCTGGAGTAACCACTATAATTTTTTTTTTCTTTTACAGCTCTGACGAAGACCTTGAGAATTCTGACGAAGATTCGGAATATGCACCGAGTATTGCTGAGTGCTCATCAGCAAATGAACCGAGCATCATTTCTTACAAAGACGAGTCAAGCTTTGCTGATGCAGGTGAAAGAGTTCTTTCCGATTCCCCGTTGCCCTTGGTTTATGTTTCGACTGATTATGGACAAGCTAATCGGAATAATGAAACTAGTTATTTTGAAGATGTCGAGAGAGGTTCAAATTCTTTTACAGAGCCTGTAGCTGGAAATAGGAATGGCACAGAAGGCGTTGACCCTGGAAAAAAATCAACGAGAAAAAGATTGAGGAATGAAAGCGAATGGATAAAAACTAAGATCAAGACAGCAAATAATGATGGGACTGCCTACGTTAACCCCAAGACTAAGAAAACGCATAGCAGAGTCCGTTCTGTGCAGCCTTCAAAGTGTACTGAAGATTGCTTCTACGAATGTCACAAAATCCCACCCGAAAAAAGACAGAATGCTTTTGATAATTTCTGGAAATTGTCTGCTGAAATGAAGAAAATGTTTTATCTGAAAACCACAAAGTGCCTGCCTAAGAAGAAAAACAAAAAACAAGTGACAAGGAGGAAAAACACCTACCAGTATTTTTTTGTCATCAACGGAAAAGAAAGGCAGGTTTGCAGATCTTTTTATCTGACAACGTTCGACATAACCGAGAGGAGAGTGCACTACGCTCACGAGCAGAAGAATACCTGCGGAACGCCCACGCCTCCAAGGAAGAAGATCGCCAAAAACAAAACATCAGAGGAAGACATGGACTTCATACGTAACCACATTAACTCCTTTCCAAAGATCGAGCCCCACTATCGAAGGGCTGAGACTTCCAAACAATATTTGGAGTCTAACTTGAACATGGCTCGGATGTATAGCTTATATTGTGAAAAGTGCGAAGATGAGGGCCGCAAGAGTGCCTCAGAAACTGTATACAGGAAAGTGTTCAATACGGAATTTAACTTGTCGTTCCACACACCAAAAAATGACCGGTGTGATTTGTGCGAAGAATTTGATGTTGCACGCAGGAATGGAACTACGGTATCTGACGAAAAACGAGCTATTTTTGAAAATCATAAAAGGTCAAAAGCAGAAACCAAAGTAGAAAGAGATATGGATAGATTGCTTACCAAGCCAGTCCTCTGTTTTGTTCTGGAAAATGTATTTGCATTGCCAAGAGGGAACGCATCTTGTTTCTTTTACAAAAGAAAGATCAATACTTATAACTTGACTGCTGTGCTGCATTACAAGGACAGTGCTGAACCAGATCCAAGTAAACAGACGAAAAAGGAGATCTATTGTGCTCTCTGGTCTGAGTTGATTGGAGGGCGGACCGGAAATGACATTGCAAGTGCAGTGGCGGCTATATTGTCAAAAGTCTTTTCAGGGCATCCAAATATCAAAGAGCTTATAACGTGGTCTGACTCCTGTGACCCGCAAAATAGGAACAGTATCATGAGCTACCAAATGCAGGATACTTTGAAAAAGCTCCCCCATGTTCAGTCCATTACAATGAAGTTTTGCGAGCCAGGACACTCATCGATCCAAGAAGTGGACGCTGTCCATAGTGCCATCGAACATTACTTTGCTAAATTGGAAATTCATTCACCTCTGACCCTCACTCGACTTATGATTAAAGCTAGGAAAAAGGAACCGTACATTGTGATCCAAATGAAAAGATCTGACTTCTTAGATTTTCAGAGCTGCTCCAAAGAATACAAAGGATATTCGAAAGTTCCCTTCACAAAAGTCAAGGAACTGAGATTTGTTTCAACTGAGCACAAAAGAGTGTATTACAAGGAGAATTTTGGCTCTGCCTCACATGAACTGGTGAAGATTGCACCCGAGGCTGCAGTAGTTAAAAAAGGAAGGGAGTCTCCAAAGTTACTGTGATTGAGGAGTTACTTGAGCCAGGCCCACTCCCTAGGCTCTCTTCCTTGCCTGAGGAAAAGATCAAGGACGTGAAAAGCCTCCTAAAGTTCATGCCGCTGGAGGACCAAGCATACTACAAAGCATTTTTCGATAAAACATAAAAAAGTAGGTCCAGTTTCGTTGGAACGATGTTTCTTTGTACCCGAAGTAGTGCTGAGTTTTTCTTATGCTTTTATATTCGAAATTGATTAAAATTTAAAGCTTGCAAAACTGAGTTCCTAAGAGATAAGACATTTACGCTGCTAGTTTTCAGAGCAAAATTGTCGTATTGGTTTTCCGTAAAAGAAATTTCCGCGAGCGTTTTGTCGTATCTGTTTTTCAACAAGCAATATCTCAATATCCAGTTGCTCCAGGTGAACGAAATTTCAACCAGGTTGTAGCCCTTGAGTGCGACTACAGTCGAGATAAAAAAAATCCCGGTTTCGTCATTAAATAAAAAAGATATCGCGTTTCAAACTTCAATCGCGTTTTTCTTGAAACTCGTCTCGAGTCAGATACGACAATCATCCTCCCAGCCGACGAATTGTATTCTATTAGGTATTTGTATGATATACCCCCTGCAGCTCAAGCTGTTCATGCATTGACGTTTCTGGTTTCTTTTGCTAGTTTCTTTCAATTTAGAGTGAGAAAAGACAAAGAGAAGTGACAGAATAGATGAAAAATATATGATTTGGGCTATATATTTGCACATTAGGGGGTGGGGGTAAAGTATTTGGACAGTGTGAGGTAAGAAGACAATCCTTACTTCATAAAATCTGAATGGTTGCAGCTAACACATTTTGCATGCAAACCTGTTGTACTTTACCCCCCCCCCCCTAATGTGCAAATATATAGCCCAAATTTGTTCCCCAATTATTATATTTTTATCATACTTGGATATATTTTATTAGGATTAACCCAATTTCACTTCTTGGGGTGCAGGGGATATATCATACAAGTACCTATTATTATAATTCAAACTTAAAATGGCCATAAAATTTAAATATAAAAATGAAATTTAAAATGAATAACCACTTCAAACATAAAGATAAAATATATTAAAACAAATGAATGTAAATAGATACCCAAGTCACACTTAAAACAAATGGTACTTTGGCTACTGACTGTTGAATGCTTTGGAGTTTTCTGAAATGAAGCCACATAACAAAAAGCAACTTTAGTATGATATGCTCATGTACCCACTTATAATGCTGTATAGATTCAGTTTGTAGAACGTGAAAGAGTTAGATTAAAAGTCTCTGTTTATTGAGTCTACCTTCTTATGAAAAAAGAGAGAAAGTAGCAGTATGCCAAAGAGTATGGGTAGCTTATGAGAGTGGTAGCTAGTGTCATCACTAGTGATGACAAAAAAAGAGCTATCAACGCCATCTGGCGTTTGGTAACATTTGATATTTTTTGGTTTGGTAGAATTAAGGTAGCAATAAGTATTTGATTTTAGTTCCTGGCAGAAAAACAATTACAAAGCTTGAAAAAATGCTAAGTGTTGCCAAATTCTATATGGTGTTGATTGTGGAATTGGTGTAGCAATAAGTGCCTTGATTTCTTTTCCTGACAGAAAAACGATTACAAAGCTTAAAAAATGCTAAGTGTTGTCAAACGTTAGAGGGTGTTGATGTTGTTTTTATGACACTGTCACCAATTTCCACTTTTAGAAGTTACGTATACTCTTTGGCAGACACTTTATTCTTCATTTACCTTATTCATCATAAGTTGTGTTAGCAATATTTGTCATATATTGCTTCTCAGTTTGTAAGTATAGATGACTAAGTTGTCCTACTGTTTTAAATGCTAATATCACTTCTTTTTAATGTAAAACATCTGTTTGGACTAGAACTCACTATAAAAACGAAACTAAAATGAAAAACAGTATGATAAACTAGCTGAAAATATTGTAAAAGACCAAAAAAGGTGCTGAAACTTCAAAGAAGCCAACTCAGACATCCGCTCATGTAGCAAGGTCAACTTCATTGTTGTATGTGGAGTATTGAAATTCACAGATTTTTTCTATTTTTATACCATGGTGGTAAACACAGAAAATATGCTGCACAAAGTGCTTGAATATTGTATTTGACAAACAGTGAACACAAACAACGAATAATCACAGTATGTTGAGTACAATATGGTAATGTTTTATGGTTGCAATAGTATTAAAGTAATTGATGACTACTGCTCTTATCTGACTAAATTGTTTATCTCTTGTTAATGATATTTTAAATTTGTTGTGCGATTTTTGTGATCTGCAAAGCCATCTTGAATCACATCAGATGTTTAGTTTTTTTTATATTATTATTATTATTTATTTCATTGCTATTCAGTTGAGTCTGACCATCAGGAAATTCCTTTTTTAGAAATAGCTTCAAAGGGGTTGTTGAAGTAGTACTTTTGAAATCTTTTTGTGTTTGCTGTAGGAAACTGCATCAGGGCTAAAGAAGGCTAAACATAAAAACTACCTGATATTCTAGGACCATTGGTTAAATACAATCACCTGTGAAAAAAAAACGCACATCTGTAATCTTCTGGTAAAAAAAACGCCATTTTTGCAGATGGAAGCTTAACCTTTACAGTAGAGTTATCTGATATGCTGATTCTGATGGTGTGATTATCATTAAGGTTTCTTGATATTTGGGGGTGCTACTCCCTTTTTGAAAATCAGGCAATTTTTCTTAGGCTTAGTGCTTTTTATGGGTAACATTAAACATAATAAATCTTATATACTCAGAATAAGCATAAAAAGTAAATTTTTTTGATGTATTTATTGATGTTGAAATTCGGCTTTTTAGAGTTTTGGTTACTATTGAGCTGAGTCACTCCTTACAGTTTGTTACCATGAACTGTTTGAAAAATTTTGAGGGAATATCTGGCCTCTCATAATGTGGTAACACTGACAAAACTGTTGGAAATTTTGGTGTTAAGGTATGAATAAATCTAAAATAGGGGGCAAAAAATATTTTTATCTTGATGTTTTTCAGTGTCTTGATATCTTAATGTTATCTTGATATTTCTTTTTTCTACATTAGCAAAGATTAAAGAGAAAATATACTTAGGGCTACCCAAATTGACATTTTACTTTCATGTTGATCATAATTTTAAGTTTTAAATCCTACATGCTTAATGGTATGGAATAGCAATTTGAAGCCTTCTAATACCAATTGGAGGCAGAAATACTGAAACTATCAAAAAGATTGATTTTTTTGACTGGTGAGGTCAAAATACCGTTTTTCTTTCTGTCAAATATGATTTGTGCTTCAAGGAACTGTCGTGAATTTTACTCCTTTTAAAGTAGCTTTGAATCAATAAAAATCAGAAAAATGAAAGAGGCACATTTTAGCTGATTAATGACTTGTCTTATATAAGGGGATGTCAAATATGAGAAACTACTCGTTTGTCTTTTTTTTGTCCAGTAGATGGGTATCATTTGGGCTAATCTTCAGGTGAGGGAGCTCCCTCTCCTCCATTCCCACCTATCTTGTGAGCCAGTAATTACATATTAAAATAAGAAATTGATATATTGCTTTTAGTTAAATCTTTTTGTGCTTGCTGTAGGAAACTCTTCAGTGCTAGAAAAGACTAAATGTAAAAAAAAAAATTGTTTTGTGGTCTTTTAATTTGAAAACTTGTTTTATGTTATAGGAAAAACTTGATGGGTACAAGAAGCTACTGGCATCTGGGGAATCATTAAATGATGATCAGAAGAAAGCAGTTGCCTGCTACCCTGATGTAATTAGCTCTCTGAATTTGGCCCATGAATTTTCAAAACAATTCTCCACTCTGTCAGCTGACTTCGAAAAACAAGAAAAGAAGAGGAAAAAGCGGGAAGCCATTGAGAGGTCCCAGCAAGCTGCAGGGAAAATCAGAGAAGTTCTTATTGCTCAGGTTAGCACCGAGTTTCTTATTTGTGTGCTTCAAGCACAGTATAAAGATATAGCAGTAAGTTTACCACAGATAATTTCTGGCTCTTCATTCTCGGTGCGAACAAACAGCTCCTCCCAAATACTCTTTCATGAACGCAGACAACCAGCTCCTTTTATTTGATCTGCCATCAGCGGTCCAATTATCCTGGAACATGTATTTTGGCAGAAACTTTCTCAAAATGCCCTTGAAACCAACTTGAGACTTCGAAACCTACTTTTAATTCCCGAAAACATCTAATAATAATATTGCACTACTAATTACCGATTTTCATATATGTATTGGAATAAATTAATTTAAAATTAGTTTCTTCAAAATTTAGTGTTCCAACATTGAAGCCAAGTTTCGCGTTTAAGAGAAATCTGACTTGTCTACCGGTGAAAAGATCTAATGTCGCTTATGTGTATCACTCGCACCTCGGTCCGGGTTTCTATAATGGGTGGGATAGGGGAAGATCATACTGCCTATAATTTATATACTGTGGCTTCAAGGGACTGTGTGAATTTTACTTCTTATTTTATCCTTGTTTATCCTTGTTGATGTATAACAAATGCAATAACATAAAAAAAGGAAATTAAGAACCAAGGGAATTGGATGGCTTGTAGAAAGTGTGATTATACATATAGTGTTTTCTTACCTCTGTGTATGGTGTTTACCCCAGCAAGAATTCATTTAAGTTTTTTTTTTTTTTTTTTTTTTTATACTTGAGAAGTGCTAATGAAAATGAAAAAGAAGAATTTACACATCATCTTCATCTTACACAGAACTTACACAGTATCTTCAAAATTTAGAAAAAAAAAACGCAATTCAATTTGTGTTGAAGACTTGCATTTTAAGTTCTGCAATTTTTGGTAGTAGGGAACGCCAAATTAAAAAAATAATAATGAAGAAGTAGAAGAAAAACAAGAAAAAAAAATGAAGGCACAGCAACAGCAACAGCAACCGTACAAGAAAATCGAAATATATTTTCTTGATTATTATCGCTTCTAACCAGTAGTTGTACCAAACCTATCCTGCTCAAGTCATCCTCAGGGCTACACTGTGGTGTTTATCCTTCCCATAGTATAGTGCAGACGGTTTGATATCATCTATTTTCCCTTCTTATTTTAGTTTTATATTCGTGTTTAAAGCTTTTTCCAATAGGCAATGTTCAGAAGTCCTCCAAAAAAAACGT
>NC_142808.1:14030120-14072622 GCF_049724085.1 Artemia sp. Qi Xiang Cuo | reverse complement strand
AAACATGGTTATTGCCAGTAGAGGAAATATCAGTGTTTGGTTATGTTGTTTTTCGTGTAGATAGAAGGACATCAAGGAATTCCAGGAACTATGGAGGAATAATAGTGCTAGTCAAGCAACATGAATTTTCTAGTTTAAGTCGTTTGCCAAGCATGTCTGAGAATTTGATATGGTTACGTTTGAATTTTTTGGGGAAGTGGTTTATATTGGGGTGTGTTTATATTTCACCTGAAAATAGTTCATATTGTGAAGAGGATACTTGGGCAATATTAGAGGAAGAAATTATTCCTATTAGATCTTGGTATAAAGGAGATTCAGTGTTATTATAGGTGATTTAAACGCTAACACTACTGAACAATCAGAACTAAATATGAATTTTGTTTCAGATGATGATTACGACCATGTAGCGGGGATCATTCCTTCAATGTATTTTATACCACGAATGAGCCAAGATAGAAAAAGGAGAGTTAACTCATGGGGGAGGAAACTGCTTGCACTGTGTGGAGGTTCTGATTTGGCAATTGGTAATGGGAGATTTGGTGAAGATGGTAGCTTAGGTGAGTACACTTGTGTTTCTGGACCATGCTTTAGTTTGATTGATTATATATTGGTTGACACTGGGCTCGAAATTGAATCCCTAAATGTGAAAGTGATACATTGAACAAGATCAGACTAATTTCCAGTTAAAGTAGAGTATATTATTTCTAGAAGGGAATATTGTTCGGTTGAGAGGAGTAATGAGGAGAGGTATGTGAATAAGAAAGGAGGAAAAAAGGACCTAGCAATTTTACCTCCTAGAATAAATTACAATCGGTCACATGAACAATGGGCACTGGTCCATGAGAAATTAATTAATGACCCCATAGCGAATGAAATAGACCATCTGAAGTATGAGGCCGAGGTACCGAATGCCGACCCAGAAACAATAGCGAATAGGTTTTTACAAATTTTAAGCGAATCACTGGCATCAGTAAAATCAGCCGAGAAAAAGAATGAAAGTTTTTATGATGAAGAATGTAAATTCAGTAGCGTTAACTTGGATAAAATGTTACAAAATGTAAAGAATGCACCGGATGATGAATCAAAAAACAATACATTAACAAGTTACCTTTTAGTACGTAAAGAGCACAAAAAATTAATAAAAAGGAAAAAGGAAAATTATAAAAGGAAAGAAAAAGCCACTCTTTTAAAGTGCTTTAGAGAAAATAACAGTAGGGAGTTCTGGAAAATCATAAAAAGAGATAGGCTAAAAGACCGACAGTCAGAGGTGCCCGCCCCCGAAACTTGGCCCGATTACTTCAAACTACTACAAAACGATACCCGGGATAGCAACATACACCTACAAGAGACATTAGGTCTAGATAACTGTGAAGAAAAATCATTCCCTCTGAATCAGGAAGATTACGTGTTATGCGACCCAATCACCCCGGAAGAAATTGAAGATTTGCTTAACAAAATACGAGGTGATTCAGCTCCCGGACCCGATGGAATTCCTGTGAAGATCTTCAAAGCATTTCGGACTGTTCTTTTACCTTTTTTGGCCTCATTATTTAACCTAATAATTTCAAAGAGGAAGTGGCCAATGACCTGGAAAACCTCGGTTATTCTCCAACTTTATAAGAATGGTAATCCCACGGCACATAACAACTATAGACAAATAAGCCTCCTAAACAGTGCTGGAAAAGTTCTAGAAAAAATTATAGACAAAAGGCTGGGTATGTGGATAGAAGAGAAAAAAATCTTGGTAGAAAAACAAGGTGGGTTCAGACCAGGTTAGTCTACAGTTGACAAAGTTTTTGTTATTAATGCTCTTGTAGAAATGCACTGCAAAGGTAAAGGAAAATTATATGTGGCTCTAATTGATTTGAAATCAGCATTTAATAGTGTAGATCGTGTTTTACTGTTGAATGTATTATTAAATCTAGGCCTACCAGTCCCTTTTTTACAAATTCTATCATCTATGTATTCATTGAATAAAAGTTTTGTAAAAGTTGTTAGGAAGGGAATATCTCTGCCTTTTTTCTCGGAAAAGGGCGTGCGCCAAGGAAGTACACTCTCGCCAAAATTATTTGCTATGTTTATTAATGATATTGTTACTTATTTCAGACAAAGATGGGCACCAACTCTCCGACTGGGAAATCTGAATATGTCAATGCTACTATTTGCAGATGACATTATTTTACTGGCAAAGACAAATAATGATTTACAAACTCACTTGAATCTCCTTGAAAAATATTTGCAAGAGAAGAAACTAGAGGTGAATGTCACGAAATCCCAAGTCATGATTTTTAGCAAAAAAAACCCTTGGAATCAGCACCACAATTTTTATTGAATGGAAAAATGCTGGAAGTGGTGGAAAAGGCCAAATACTTAGGTTTCATCCTTTGTCAAAATGGAAAATGGACGAGTCATATTACAACAATGGCACAGAAAGGAAGAAATTCATTATTTGGTATATACAGAAGCACACTAACAGCAGAAATAAGTGAACTAAGCCTCCACAAAAATATATATTTAATACTCAAATTATGCCTATCTTACATTACGGATCAGAAATATGGGGGTATCAGCCGGCAAAGCAAATAGACACCCTTCAACTTCAATATTATAAACGAGTTTTTGGCCTACACAATACAACACATACGTTAGTTTTAAAAGGTGATCTGGGTATATTTAACCTGAAATTGAAAAGATATACCCAAATCATCAAATTTTGGTTAAGACTTCTAGAACTTCCCCAGACTAGACTTGCCCGAGCAGCATATGAAGATCTTCTCCTTCAGTGTAACAAAACATCATGGACAGCACAAATCAAGAGGATATTAGATGAGAATGGATTTTCAAGTTCGTGGGAGAAGGGAAAAGGGCCAGAGGATCATGAAAAGTTATTCAAGGAATTTAGTGCAAGACTTGAAGACCAAGAAGTGCAACTATGGCAAGCAGCTGTGGACAAATCTCCAGAGTCTTGCTTTGTATAGAGAAGTAAAAGAGAATTTTGGTCAGGAGTTTTATTTCAAGCTGGGATTGCCCATTAAGTATTTGAGGATTTGGATTCAGATTCGAGCAAATTGTCTTCCAATTTATACTAAGGTTGCAAGGAAAAAGAGGGAAGGTCCGGAGGTCGGGTGTAGTTGCTTGAGATGTGGGGAAAATGATTATGGGTTGGGCCATTTCCTCCTTCGGTGTAAGCAACTATCTCATTTAAGGGGATTAATTATCCAGGAGGGGGAAGATAGGCTGCTTTGTGAGTTAATGAGGTCTAGGACTCCCCGTTATAGTGTGGCAGTAGGAAATTTTGTATTGATGGGAAGGATGTCAAATGAAGTGTAATTTTTCTTTAGTATGTCTTTTTGTATATGGCTTTAGTTGGCTTTTAAATACAGATTATTATTATTATTATTACAGTTAGGTCCACTAGCATCATAGAGTGTACAACCCTTTGATTTCTTTTTATTAAATAACTTCTTCGCTAACCTATTAAACTGAAGAAGCCCCATTTATGTATCATCTCGATCTCGCAAGAAAGTAATGATATCGTAAAATGTCAAGCCATACAATACATAATCAATCTCAGATCATCTGCTCCAAATCACATTTAATAATGGTCTTTTCACTGGCAGACTTTTAAATCACAATATTTTCGGGATTGCATTAGTGGTGAATGAAACAGCGAATTCCTTCGGGTCAAAATTAATTAGCTTCAGAAGATATGATTAGTTGGTATTCAAAGATTTTAGGTCAGTAATGTTTAGGAAACGAAAGTATGTTTTCTCTATTCTTAATGGCTTCTGAAATTTGATTAGTGTTTTGTATGTGAAGTAGTTTACCATCTTAAAACATAAGTGAAAGCATATCCTTCTGCAACTTGCCTCAAGTTAAATTAGAAAAAAAAGGTTTCTAAATGGGCATTTTTGTATATGGAAGAATAAATGCGAGTCAGAATAACAGAGACTCAAGAAAAACAGAAAAATAATTGAAAGCACTTAAAAAAAGGGTACTTGTTATTTATACGGAACACACCCAAGATGTGAAGCCAGGTTAGTTCTAATGAAATATACCAAATATGATGAAAATATAATACTGTAGTAACAAAATTATGGAAACTACAGCAGAAAATTATGGAAAGCAGGCCGCCCAGAACGCATCAAATGAAATATTTAGCCTAACCAAAATGCCAATTCTATATATTAAATATTTGATTAAATGGTACTTGTGCATTATATGGTACCCGCCGCTATAGACTGTACAAAGAAACCAGAAAAATTGGGTATTTGCTAGATAAATGGAATGCAAAGCGTGAATTGTTATTGCGTTTACAATATTTAAACTGCTGTTTTTTGGGGGTTTAGGGGGGGGGTACCTTGGTTAGGTTACGTATTTAATATATGCTATGCTTTACCCCCCACCCCCCTAATGTGCAAACATATAGCTCAAATTTTTTTCTTAACTATTATTTATTCATACCATTTTATTTCATTAGCATTAACCAAACTTGACTTCTTTCGTGGCTTCCGTATAATGCATAAGTACCAATTAAGATATACCTGCAACGTAATTTTTTCACTGAGCCTAAGCTAATTGTCTCCGAATACAGATAGCTAAACCATTTTTTGTTAGATCTTTTAGATCAAAATTCTTGAGTGTGTTCCGTATAATTAACAAGTACCAAAAAAATCAAGATGGATTTTTTCCTAACGAATAAATCAGAGTAAAAAAATACACAAAATTAAAGGGAATTAACACACAATTAAAGGAAAATAGGTAACACGGTGCTGTGTGAATGTGAATATGTGCTATGTGAATAAAAACTTCCGCAAATTTGTCTCGTGTCAAGATTACGCCCCCTCGTACTCCAGAATATTTTGTTCTCGTAGACTTGAAAAAAAAAAAAATTGAAAACCTTCCCATGCTCGTATCTCCACACGTTCACTACTTCAAAGGCTTGAAGAAGCCCTAATTAAAAAGTATTAGAAAAATAGGCTTGACTTGAGTAAAGGCCGTATACATAGTGGTGGGAAGTGGATCAAGGGGTTTTACCCCCCCCCCCCCCAATATTTTTGTCTGACTCGTAAAAGCGTAAGACAAATGCATATAAACAGACTTTTAAGGCATTTTTTTCAGGAGCCCACCCCAGAACAAAATCTTGGATACGGCCTTGACTTGATTTTAAAGCTTGGAAACGATACGGCCAAAGCATACAATCAATGAGAAGCTCTCACTCAAGATAGAAAAAAGTAACTTAAAATTGCGGCTCCTTCATCCTTCAAGGAGCCTTGCAAACCTTACAAGTAAGAATGAGATGGAGGTAGAAGCTCCAAAGCATATTTATTGGGCTGTAGATCAATTTCAGTATTGGGCTACGGCATTGGGCTGTAGATCAATTTCAGATGACTTTTTCCATCTTGCACAACAGTTTTCCGAGTTAATGCTACTTTACCACACTTCTAATTAAGAAATGGGACAAACATAGTAAGTATTAATGTTGGGGGGAGGGGTCTAAGCTCCATCTCCCTGCGAAAGTGTATAATAAAAGCTCAGTGAAAAAAAAAGGTTTAAAACTGACCTAATATTTCTTTGATTGTTAGTATCATCAATACGATTCTTGAGTTGAGGCGCTCCTTACCCTCTGACCTTGCGTACAGATCTCTCGATTTTGTAGGATTTAAGAAAATAATAGTAAAAAACAGTAGCCTATTATTTAGCCTAGAAAAAAGGGAAAAAATATTCACAAAACTCACATGATTGTATTCGCAGTTTCGGCATTCCCTTAGCAGAGTCTGTAAAAGTACTTACACCGAAGAGGCATAGAAAAATAGAGAAATGGACCATTTTTTCAGACCTAAAAATAGAATAGCTACCATTACAAAAATAAACCAAGACTGAACGTCTCAGAGCAATACCCAATATTCAGTATGATCAAACTGTTCATGACAAGTAAAACCAACCCTTGTCAATAACCGAACCTATAAAAGCTGCAATTTCAAAAGCAACATTATGCACATCAGAAGATCTTATTTTTATGCTGATTCTTAGTATGAAGTACTGAACAAACTTTCAACTTTAAAATTACTCATCAAAACTCGTTTCCATAATGCTGCTACCACTACTAAATATAGCACCAAGGCACCTGAGGTCAATACAGCTGCGCCGGCTTATCTTCCACCTAAGGCCGTATCCAGAAGGGTAGGGGGTCCCCCCCCTCCCGAAATGTTCGTCCGACTCGTACAAACATAACAAAAATGAATACAAACAAATTTTTGATTCATTTTTTTTTTTGTAACTTCCCCACGAAAACAAAATCCTGTTGTACCCCCCCCCCCCCACAAAATCCTTGTGCAAACCTCCCACGCCCCTCCCCCGAAAATAATCCAGGACATGGCCCTGCTTCCACTCCAATCTATTCAAAGCTCCATATATCAACCAAAGGCAGTTTAAGGGGGAGGGGTACTTGCCCGGGGCACAGAAATTTTACGGGCTCAAAATTTCAAATATATAATCGAAGGTTTTAATCTTTTTGTAATTTTGTAAATTTTATTTTTATTAAAATGAAGTAGAGGGCGCAGTTAATAAATGAAAATAATTAATGCAATAAATCAAAAATAGCTAAATTATAATAATTGAATAATGAAATAACTAAACTGAAATAATAATAGTAACTAAATAATTTAAATAATAAATTAAAAAATAATTGAAAACTAAATTATTAATTAATTATTTAGTTGAAAATAATTTTGTTAATAAATGTTAATTATATTTTAGCCTGAAAGTTTTGCGGGAGACAGGGAGGGGGGATAATCAAGATTTTGCCTCGGGCGCAAGAGAGGCCAGAACCACCAATGATATTAAACCCTTCTGTATAGTTCCAATTGCCTTAAAATTTGCATTATTTTAGTGAAGAAAGAAAATCGCCCCCAAAACGTGGTGCTATTGGGCTAAGGATAAGTGAATTTTCTGCAGCAGGACCAACCGCAACAGCCAAGGTACTTTCAAGCTCCAGAATGAGAGATGAAAAAGACACTGTGTGACCACTAGCGAAATAAATGTGAATGGAAATTACGACAGCAAATTCAGCATGTTCAAGAACCCTAGAAAGACTGTTTCAGCCCTTATCTGTAAAATAGACTATTAACATAAGTGCGTTTATTTGTTACTTTGTGGGCTTTGTTCGCTACTTTTTCCAAAGAGTGACCGTATCTTAGTATTTATCGCAGTGACGAGCTCGTTCAAAAGGAAATCTTGGGTTTCAGGAAATCTTTTTTTTAATTAAGAAAGGGATAGAGCAAGAATAAAGTGTATTTTTCTGCAATTTTCTATCTCAAAATACCATCTTAGCCCTAACAGTGAATAATAGCAAAAATGTTATTGTTCGAAAGTTTTAAGATAACCAGTCAGTTCAAACCTCTCGAAAATTTTAAAAATGAACAGGGGTGTATGCTTGAGAGGTCTCTTACTCAGTTTGATGCTCTAAGCATATATTCATTGGTGGTCCACCGACCCACCCCCTGCCTCCGTTAGATAGGTTGAAAATAATTGAGTGATTATAGAGTGCGTTTAATTCATTCCCCGTTTAATTGAACCCTCGTCAACTCAGTCCCTATAACTCAACCCTCGTTCAGCTCAGTCCCCTATAACTCAAACTCCGTGAAACTCAACCTCATACAACTCAACCCTCCATTCTATTTACCTCCGTGCAACTTATCCACTAGCCTCCGTTTCTGCGTGTAAATAGTCAGGCGATAGCTCCAGTTTTTTTCGGTCACTTAAAAAGGACACTAGAACTTTTAATTTCCGTTCGAATGAGCTCTCTCTCGATTTTCTAGGGCGTTGATTTGATACGATCACCTCTGAGGAAAAACCCAAGTCCGAGACCTATCTTCTCGCAAAACAAACACAATTGCACACCTCTACAGCAGGGTTTTCTAATATGTTGAATCTCAGGTGATTGTCATTTGGACCCCTTGACTTTTTGGATGTATTTTCCACTTTTTTGAATATCAGGCAAATTTTTTCTAACTCGCAGCTTTTGATGGGTAACATTAAACTTAATTAATTTTATGTATTAGGAATCAACATAAAAATGTATTGTTATCAAAATTTCTTCCCGAGTCGCTCCTTATAGTTGGTTGCCAGTCGCTCCGAGTCGCTTACAGTTTGTTTCCACGAAATGTTTGATAAAAATCACACAATTTTACAAAATGACACAACTCGCAAAGGCAACTTTTTCAAGAAGATGAAATAGTTGTGTTGGGTGTTCTAATGTAGGCCTAAACAGGGGCATTGCTTAGCTATTAAGTAAGCCATCATAGTTCATTATAATGACTTAGCTTTAAAAGATAAATTGATTTTGGTATGGATAAAAAAAAAACGGACAAAACACATATAAATAGGTCTATATAGTAAATTCTCATAAAAAGCATAAAAATGGATAATGACCGTACTTGATTCAATGCCGCAAAACTGTCGAAACTTTGCCAATCTGCAAGGTCTTTCTTCAAATATTCCAACGGTAAATTTATATAGGGAACGCTGGAGCTTACTTAGTTTAGGGTATAGAGGTATAAACTCGAAAAAAAGGCAGGAAATGAAAAACAAAACTTTCCGCTAAATGGCGATAATCATGCGATGCATTCAGCTGCCCGAGGCTTAATACTCCCCCCTCTATGCAAGTGCTTGTCTCGAAAGAGTTTACAGGGCTCGATCTTCTTTAACGCTGAGCTCTTTAGATTTGTATACCAATGAAATTAGAATTGAACGTCTATATTTATTCTATAGACATTGTTCAACTCAAAAGTTTAACAAATAACACAGGGAAAAGTATGCCCATTTTAGGCACAGTTCCAGTACACCAAGGCCGTATCCAGGGGGGGGGGGATGTTACCCCATTTGAACCCCCCTCCCCCGAAATTTTTGACCGAGTCGAAAATAAGTCGAAAATTAGTAAAACCTAGGTAAAAATCAGTATAATTAGTCGAAAACTGAGTCGAAAATTAGTAATCCCCCCCCCCGAACAAGTAAAAAATTAGTAACCCCCCCCCCCCGAAAAAAAAATCCTGGATCCACCCTTGCAGTGCACCCTTGGCGAAAACTGTTCCAAGCGTGGCGGAAAATTGTACCAAGCTTGTGGAAACTGTGCCAAGCGTGTTGGAGCCGTGTGGCAAACGTGGTGGGCATTGCAAGATGCGCATCAGGCTCGATCGACTTTAATGCTGAACTTTTTAGATGTACAAATCTTTTCCTGTTTCTTTTTTTTTTCAAGTCCTAACGCCCTGATAAATGTTAAACCCAAAATTTCTCCCGTATATACAATGAAACTAGAACTGAACACCTATATTTATTGTATGGACATTGCTAAACTGTAAAGTTTATCAAATCACAGAGTTAAAATTATACCAAGCTTTGTGGAAACTGTGCCAAGCTTGGTGAAGCTGTGTGGCAAACGTGGTGGGTGCTGCAAGAAGTGCATCAGGTGGCGGAAAGTGGGAATCTCTCTGCTTCTTGCACCGTTGGCATGTTTGAAAAACTTCAGCAATATACGTATGAACGAGCCTAGACACTAGCTGCGCAAGTGCGCATTGCCCTAATTATGTGAGAGATCTCTATAAAAAGACGTGTCATATTTTCTTCCTATTTACCGAGTGCTTTAGTCATCATTTAGACAAACGGACAAAGTAATGTTTAAACAGTCGGCGTTGCATGAATATATTGAATAGTTTTATTACTTTCACCAGGCAAATCAACTGTTGCATGAAATCATGGCAATTTTACACTAATTTATCTGATTGTGCACTTTACTCTACAGTTAGATAATGGTATCATTTAAGCCAGGTTGACAGCTTTGTTCTGGTCAAAAGAGCTTAATCAATAGATTTACGGAACTGTATGTGTAGTAAAGATCTGGCGTGTTATAAACAGAGTTTTGAAGTAAGCTGTCTTCGTTCTTTAGTGATCTTCTTTCAGAAAAACAGAAGCAAAAGTGTCAATTGGAAGGGGGGGGGAAATGCATGCGTCTGTATGTATTTGCTACCCCTAGATTTTAGAAACAATTTTAGAGGAGTTTTTCCATTAAAAAATGCATTTTTCAAAGCAAGACATCGGAATCAGGGTGTTCATGGAAAATAGCAAGACCAGTAATACATAATACATAAATACCCTGCCCTGATTTTGCCAATTAAATTAATGAAATTAATTAATATTATTATTATACTGAAAAAATTACACTTGTTGCCAAACGCTAGAGGGTGTAGAATTTTTTTTTGTCGACGCTAGCGTCAATTCCCAGTCTTATATGTTACCCATACTCTTTGGGTAGACCCATAGTTTGAGTCTACCTTAAGGGCAAATGGAATTGAATATCTTCTGTTTTGCTATTTTCGTCGCTCTCTCATTAATATTTTAAACTTGTGGTTTAATTGCCTCTGTCGTATTTACTTTGCAGCATACTTGGCAGTCAATCAAATATCTAAAGACAGTAAATTATCCGTGAAATACTCGTAAGAACGGATATGTAATAAAGTTTATCAGGCGGAAAACAACTTGTCAATCTTACACGCTAATATAAAAATTTAGCATTAGTTTTCAGCGCATGAAAAGGAGTTTTGCAATTCGGCTTTGCTGGCCAACATTTTAACATAAGAAGGCGTATTTACTTTTTTATAAGGAAAGTGTAAATTTTGACACACATTCTGCAGAAGTATTACAAATTATGTCATCACTATGAATTTGGCCGGAGCCTGCTCAACAGTAGGGGGGTTCTATGAACAGATGGATGAGTCCCAGGGGGTATAAGAAAGGATTTCCGGATTTCCACATTTCTCACTTAAAAGGCCATATCCAGGTATGGGAATTAGAGGGGTTTTAACCCCCCCCCTCCTGATATTTTTGTCCGACTCGTAAAAACGTAATAAAAATAGGTAATTTACAATTAGCTGCTACCCACGTCATATATTGTATAGGGAAGATGCTAAAGGAAACTAGTCAAACGGGTATCTGTCAATAGAGAATTGGATCGCAGATCGTGGTTTTGTCATTGCATTTAAAATCTTTAAACTATTGTTTTTAGGGGGTTCGGGGGGGGGAAGGTTCCTAGGTTAGGTTGGGTTAAGTATTTAATATATGCTATGCTTTACCCCCACCCCCTAATGTGCAAATATATAGCCCAAATTTGTTTCTAAAATATTATATATTCAACCTATTTTATTTTTTTTCATAAGTATTAACCAAACTTGACTTCTCGGGTGGGTACCAGTTAATTGAAAAGTATCTAAAAATGCATATAAACAAGTTTTTTATACATCTTTTAAGTTTTTTACCCCCCCCCCCCCCGAAAAAATCCTGGATACGGCATGAGTATGACCCAATACTTTACTTATCATCGTGATCAAAACCAATAAAAAAATACCTCCTGTTTATTTTCTTTGGGAAATAGTAAATATTCGTCCGGTGGGGATCTATCCATGATCAGATTTGCAAAGGCATAATACATTCAATAGAAAGTCAGCTGTAATTCAGAAAAAATGTTTCAGTCCCTCTAGCCCAGACACGATCTAATTAGTTTTATGCAATAGAACCACAATTTTCAATCTACACACGTCGATAATGTTTTCATTATTCGAATAAAACACTGACCTCTTGAAAAGTCTTTTTCATTCTCATTGTAAATTATGAAAGAGTGAGATTATAGCCGCTACATTTCGAAAAGGGTACTACTACTTCCGAGGGGGAGGGGGTGATTATATTCCATATAAAAAGCTAGAAATGGCATCATGGTACACTAGGATTGAGTTCAACTCAAATTTCTTGGCCCAGTCTCTCCAAAAGGTCTTGAGGCCTATTCTGAAGTAAATCCAAGGTAAATGCTATACGATTACAATTGGTGGATTAAATCAAATCACAAAAGGCGGAAAAATCTCAGATAAACCCTGCCACCGTATTATTCCAAGTAGCTACATGTTGAGATAGTTAGAAGATGTTGTGCGGATGTAGGACTACATATTTCCAAAGATCGTCCTTTTCCCGAGAAGTGTCCAAGCTCTTACCCCCTGCCCTGACAGTAATTATTGTCTCACATATCTTAGTTCTAATTATAATTACAGCTTCAAAGCTAACGGGCACCATCTAATGAATAAATTAAATAAATGAAAATATACACATGACGGATAAAACAAACGTTTTGCCTGTTATTTTAATATTTTGAAAACGCAGGGTCTAAGAAATTACTTACCTATTGGATAAGGATGTTTACCTGTAGTTATGTTTACCCTAATTATAATACTGATATACCATAAACGATAGGTAACCCGTCGGACTGTCAATTTGATTCGAAACAGTAATTACTCGATATCGCTTATATATGCTATTCAGAAAACCGCATTTATTTTTGTTTCCACATTTCGGATGTTTATCATATAATCGGCCTGTTTTGTTACTCAGACAAATTTGCCACACTCATTCTCATCAAAAGAATTCTCTCACTGCTCACATACAGATGTCCGGTGTTGTCCATGAAACATGTAGTTATTTTAATTTTTAAATCCTTTATACTGTCACGTCAACCGGTGTATAACAGTATTCTAGATGGTGCAATTTTCGCTTCTTGGAAAATATTTGTTAGGTAGATGAAAGTAGAGATGCCATAATATCTCCTACTGGGGCTCCTTATATGGGCATAGAACCACGTGGTTTATGGACTTTGTCAGTGAGAATTTGAAAAACATTAAACCATGAATTTTGTCACATTTATGGTTGTTTTCATGGATGGATATGTGTGTCGGTCGATTTATTTGATGTTTTTTATGGATTTTGTCAGTGAGAATTTGAAAAACAGGAATTTTGTAACATTTTTGTATGTTTTTATGGACTTTGTCAGTGAGAATTTGAAAAAACTGGATGTTTTATGGTTTTTGTCAGTGAGAATTTGAAAAAAAGGAATTTTGTCACATTTATGGATGGTTTTATGGTTTTTGTCAGTGAGAATGAAAAAACAGGAACTTTCTCACTTTCATGGATGTCAACAGCAATTTATGTATGTTTCATGGTTTTTGTCAGTGAGAATGGAAAAACAGTATTTTTCTCACTTTGCTGTCAGTCATTAATCAAATTGTTTCCGGGCAAAGTTTAGTAATGTCTGACAGGTACTGCTCCAGGAATAGATCCAAGTCATTAATGTCTTTGCCTCGGGAACAGTTCTACTGGTCGAACTCCAAAGGATATTAATAACCAAAGGCCATGGAAACAATTAGGCAAGAAACATCTTAGCGATGAATTGTTTTAGCGCGCGAGAAGGTTTCCTATTAATTTGAAATGCGTTAGCACAGAGATGCCAATAACAAAGGAACACGCTGAATTTGCGTTTAGGGATTATTTGGGCGAAACCGTTTTAGACAGGTTATGGAACTATTTCGGCGAAACAGATAGAGACATTTTAAAAGAAGATTTTTGAAGAGATTTTAGAAGAGAATTTAAAGGTGAAACTCTGTGGTCGTTATAATACACAAGTTTCATTTGAACAGTGTTGTGAGGTCCTCTAACCCAACCCCAAAGGGTTCCAATCCTCCTACCCCAACCCCGAAGGAAGCCCCCGGTCCTCAAAGGCCCCCCAAGCTCCCAAAGACCCTCCACCGGTCCCCAAATGTCCCCCAGGCCCCTAACTGCCCCCCGGACACTCAAAGGTCTCCCAAGCTCCCAAAGGGCCACAGGCGCCCCCAAAGGCCCACCCCAGACCCTCAAAGGCCATCCCCCGGCCCCCCAAAGGCCCAACCAGCTGCCAAAAGACCAACGGGGTCCCAAAGGCCCACCACCGGTCCTCCAATGTCCCCCAGGCTCCCCCCTGGCCCCCCGGGCCCCCCCAGGGCCGCCCCCCGCCCCCCAAGGTTCACCGGGCTCCCAAAGGACCAATCGGTCCTCAAGTGACCCCCAGACCCCCAAAGGCCCTCCCAGTGCCCCCCAAGGCCCGCCCCCGGGCCCCAAAAGTCCCCCAGGCATCCAAAGGCCCTCCCCGCGCCCCAAAGGCCCACCCCGACCCCCCCAGGCCAACTCCGGACCCCAAAGCCCAACCCCCCGGCCCCCAAGGTCCCCCCAGCTCCCCAAGGACCACCCACCCACAAGGGACCCACAGACCCACATAGGCTCTCCCCGAGCACCCGTCTTTCGTTGATGTGTGTTGTCTGAAACCTATGATTTGGGATGTGTAGTTTGCTACTTCAGGCTTTTCTGAGCTAAGGTTTTCTAGTATTTCCTAGGTGAATGTTGTCTGAAACCAATAGTTTGGGATGTGTAGTTTGCTATTTTCAGGCATTTCATGAACCGGATTTCTTAGTCTTTCGTAGGTGTGTGGTGTCTGAAACCTATGATTTGGGATGTGTGGGTTGCTATTTATGGCTTTTCTGAGTTGGATTTCTTAGTCTTTCATAGGTGAGTGGTGTCTGAAACCTATGATTTGAGGATGGGTAGTTTGCTACTTTTCGACTTTTCTGAGCTGGATTTCTTAGCCTTTCATAGGTGTTTGTTGTCTGAAACATATAGTTTGGGATGACTAGTTTGCTATTTTTGACTTTTCTGAGCTAGGTTTCTTAGCCGTTCATAGGTGAGTGTTGTCTGAAACCTATGATTTGGGATATGTAATTTGCTATTTCTGACTTTTCATAACCAGATTTCTTAGTCTTTCGTAGGTGTGTGATGTCTGAAACCTATGATTTGGGGGTGTGTGGGTTGATATTTTTTGACTTTTCTGAGCAGGATTTCATAGCCATTCGTAGGTGTGTGTTGAATGAAACCTATGATTTGGGATGGTTAATTTGCTATTTTTGACTTTTCTGAGCTAAGGTTTTCTAGTATTTCGTAGGTGAATGCTGTCTGAAACCAATAGTCTGGGATGAATAGTTTGCTATTTTTGACTTTTCTGAGCTAGGTTTCTTAGTCTTTCGTTGGTGTGTGTTGACTGAAACCGATGATTTGGGATATGTAGTTTGCTATTTTTGACTTTTCTGAGCTGGATTTCTTAGTCTTTCATAGGCGTGTGTTCTATGAAACCTATGATTTGGGATGGGTGGATTGCTACTTTTGACTTTTCTGAGCTGGATTTCTTAGCCTTTCATAGGTGTTTGTTGTCTGAAACCTATAGTTTGGGATGACTAGTTTGCTATTTTTGACTTTTCTGAGCTAGGTTTCTTAGCCGTTCATAGGTGAGTGTTGTCTGAAACCTAAGATTTGGGATATGTAATTTGCTATTTCCAACTTTTCATAACCGGATTTCTTAGTCTTTCGTAGGTGTGTGGTGTCTGAAACCAATGATTTGGGATGTGTGGGTTGCTATTTTTTTGACTTTTCTGAGCTGGATTTCTTAGCCATATCATAGGTGTGTGCTTGACTGAAACCTATGATTTGGGATGGTTAATTTGCTATTTTTGACTTTTCTGAGCTAGGATTTCTTAGCCTATCATATGTGTGTCCTTTCAGAAAATTATGATTTGGGAGGTGTAGTTTGCTTTTTGGACTTTTCAGAGCTAGGATTCTTAGTCACTCATAGGTGTTTGTTGTCTGAAACTTCGAGTTTGGGATGAGTAGTTGGCTATTTCAGACTTTTCTGAGCTAAGGTTTCTTAGTATTTCGTAGGTGAATGCGGTCTGAAACTTATGATTTGGGATATGTAAATTACTATTTCGGGCTTTTCTGAGTTGGATTTCTTAGTCTGTCATAGGTGTGTAATGTCTGAAACTTCGAGTTTGGGATGAGTAGTTGGCTATTTCCGACCTTTCTTAGCTAGGTTTCTTAGCCTTTCATAGGTATGTGTTGTCAGAACATTACGATTTGGGATGTGTAGTTTGCTATTTCAGGCTTTTCTGAGCTCAGGTTTTCTAGTATTTCGTAGGTGAATGTTGTCTGAAACCAATAGTTTGGGATTTGTAGTTTGCTATTTTCGACTTTTCATAACCGGATTTCTTAGTCTTTCGTAGGTGTGTGGTGTCTGAAACCTATGATTTGGGATGTGTGGGTTGCTATTTCAGGCTTTTATGAGTTGGATTTCTTAGTCTGTCATAGGTGTGTAGTGTCTGAAACCTATGATTTGAGGTGGGTGGATTGCTACTTTTGACTTTTCTGAGCTGGATTTCTTAGCCTTTCATAGGTGTTTGTTGTCTGAAACATATAGTTTGGGATGACTAGTTTGCTATTTTTGACTTTTCTGAGCTAGGTTTCTTAGCCGTTCATAGGTGAGTGTTGTCTGAAACCTATGATTTGGGATATGTAATTTGCTATTTCTGACTTTTCATAACCAGATTTCTTAGTCTTTCGTAGGTGTGTGATGTCTGAAACCTATGATTTGGGGGTGTGTGGGTTGATATTTTTTGACTTGTCTGAGCAGGATTTCATAGCCATTCGTAGGTGTGTGTTGACTGAAACCTATGATTTGGGATGGTTAATTTGCTATTTTTGACTTTTCTAAGCTAGATTTCTTAGCCATTCATAGGCGTGTCCTTTCAGAAAATTTTGATTTGGGAAGCATACAAAAACTTACACATGCACACGAAAACTTACATGCACACAAAAACTTAAATGCACACAAAAACTTACACACACACATACACACACACAAAACTTACACACACAAACGCACGAAAACTCACACACACAAGCAAAAAATTACACACACAAAAAAAATAACACACACACACACACACACACAAAAACATACACAACAACACAAAAAAACACACACACACACACACAAAAACTTACACACACACACACACACAAAACTTACACATACACACACGAAAACTTACACACACACGCCAAAACTAACACACACAAAAACTTACAAATGCACAATAAAAATTACACACACACACACACACGAAAACTTACACACACACTAAAAAAATAAAATACACACACACACACAAACTTACACACACACACACACAAAAACAAACACAATCACACGAAAACATACATGCACACAAAAACATACATGCACACAAAAACATACAAACAAACACACACACAAAACTAACACACACACAAACACACAAGAAATATCAAACACACACACGCAAAAACTAAAACACAAAAACAAAATGACACACACACACACACACACATACACAAAAACTTACACATGAACACAAAAAAAACTCACACACACACACTCCAAAACTTACACACATACAAAAACTTACACACACACACACACACACATACACAAAAACTAACACATTAACACAAAAACTCACACACACACACACACAAAAACTTACACACACACACACACACACAAAAAAATTAAAAACACACAAACTAAAAATCAAACACACACGCCAAAAATTACACACACAAAAAATTACACACACACACACACACACACAAAAAAAATTCAACCCCAAACCAAACCAACAACGACACACAATAAATAAAACAGACTATCTCTATATGTACCAATCAAACACACACACACTATATCAATCTCTGTCACACTAACTAAATCTCACGCTCTATGTCACGCAATCACACACACAAATATACAAACAAATACAAACACACTTAAAAACAAACACAAAAAAATTAGATACACATTAAATAGCTTAGAAACACAAAAACTTACACACACACACACAAAAACTTACACACAAGCACAAAAACTTACACACACACACACAAAAACTTACACACACACACACGAAAACTTACACACACTCCAAAACTTACACACACACACAAAAACTTACACACACACACACACAAACACACACAAAAACTAAAACAAGCACACTAAAACTTACATGCACACAAAAAATAAAACACACACACACGAAAACTTACACACACACTTAAAAACTTACACACACAAGATCTTAGACACACAAAAACATACACAAACACACACACAAAAACTTACACACACACTCAAAAACATACACACACACACACACAAACAAAAACTTACGCACACAAACACATACACACACACACACACACACACACACAAAAACTAAAACACACACTCAAACACTTACACACACACAAAAACACACACACACACACACACACACACAAACACACAAAAACACACACACACACACACGAAAACTAACGCACACACACAAAAACTTACACACACACACACGCCACACACACACACACACACACAAACACACACACACACACACACACACACACACACACACACACAAAAACCTACATATGCACACGAAAAATTACATGCACATAAAAACTTACATTCACACAAAAACTTACACACACTCTCAAAAACTTACACTCACACACAAAAAATTACACACACACACTAAAACTTGCACACACACACACAAAAAAAAAATTACACACACAAAAACTTACACATACACACACACACACACACACACACAAAAACTTACATACACACTCACAAACTAACACACACATAAAAACTCACACACACACACACACACACACACACACACACATACAAACACACACACACACACACGAAAACTTACGCACACACACAAAAACTTACACACACACACACACACACACACACTTACACACACACACAAACACATACACACACACACACATACACACACACAAACATACCTACATAGGCACACGAAAACTTACATGCACATAAAAACTTACATGCATACAAAAACTTACACACACTCGCAAAAACTTAAACGCTCACAAGAAAACTAACACACACACACGAAAACTAATACACACACACACATGAACACTAAAACCCACACCCAAAAACATACAAACACACAAAAACTTACACACACACACACACAGAGACACACACACACACACACACAGACACACACACACACACCCACACAAACACACACACACACTCAAAGACACACACACAGAGACAAACATACAGAGACACACATACAGAGACACACACACAGAGACACTCACACACATAGACACACAGAGACACACACACAGAGACACAAACACAGAGACACACACACAGAGACACACACACAGAGACACACATGTTCCATTAGTACCTACGCAATTAGGCTTAAATGAAGATATTTATGCAGAGTTTCAACTAGCTATGGCTAAGTTTTCTAAAGACAAGCTATTTTCTTGTGAAAAAACATAAAATCAGAAATAATGTTCAATGTTCCTTTAGTACCTACACAATTAGACTAAAAATTAAGATATTTATGCAGAGTTTCAACTAACTATGGCTAAGTTTACTAAAGACAAGCTATTTTCTTGCGAAAACACATAAAATCAGAAAAAATGTTCAATGTTCCCTTAGTACCTACGCAATTAGACTTAAATGAAAATATTTATGCAGAGTTTCAACTAGATATGGCTAAGTTTTCTAAAGACAAGATATTTTCTTGAGAAAACAAACAAAATCAGAAAAAATGTTCTATGTTCCTTTAGTACCTACACAATTAGAATAAAAATGAAGATATTTATGCAGAGTTTAAACTAGCTATGGCTAAGTTTGCTAAAGACAAGCTATTTTCTTGCGAAAACACACAAAATCAGAAAAAATGTTCAATGTTCCTTTAGTACCTACGAAATTAGACTAAAAATGAAGATATTTATGCAGAGTTTCAACTAGCTATGGCTAAGTTTGCTAAAGACAAGCTATTTTCTTGCAAAAACACACAAAATCAGAAAAAATGTTCAATGTTCCTTTAGTACCTTCACAATTAGACTAAAAATGAAGATATATATGCAGAGTTTCAACTAGCTATGGCTAAGTTTGCTAAAGACAAGCTATTTTCTTGCGAAAACACACAAAATCAGAAAAAATATTGTTAGGTTAGGTTAAGTTAGATTAGGTTAGGTTAGCCTACGTACGCGCGCAGATAGGTTAGGTTAGGTTAGGTTGGATTAAGTTAGGTTAGGTTAAGTTAGGTTAGGTTAGATTAAGTTAGGTTAGGTTAAGTTAGGTTAGGATAGGTTAGATTAAGTTAGGTTAGGCTAAGTTAGGTTAGGCTAGGTTAGCCTACGTACGCGCGCGTACGTAGGCTAACCTAGCCTAACCTAACTTAGCCTAACCTAACTTAATCTAACCTATCCTAACCTAACTAACCTAACCTAACTTAATCTAACCTAACCGAACTTAACCTAACCTAACTTACGCCAACCTAACCGAACCTCACCGAGATGCGCGCGGACGGAGGCTAACCTAACCTAATCTAACTTAACCTAACCTAACAATATTTTTTTTGATTTTATGTGTTTTCGCAAGAAAATAGCATGTCTTTAGCAAACATATCCAGAGATAGTTGAAACTGTTTATAGATAATTTCAGTTTTGTTCTAATAGTGATGGTACTACAGTAAAATTGAAAATTTTTTCTGAGTTTGTGTTTTTTCACAAGAAAATACGTTGTCTTAATTACACATAGCCATAGCTCCTTGAAACTCTTCATAGATATCTTAATTTTTATTATAATTTCTAAGGTAATAAAGGAACATTTAACATTTTTTCTGATTTTGTGTGTTTTCTCAAGAAAATAGCTTGTCTTTAGAAAACTTAGCCATAGATAGTTGAAACTCTGCATAAATATCTTCATTTTTAATCTAATTGTGTAGGTACTAAAGGAACATTGAAGATTTTTTCTGATTTTGTGTGTTTTCACAAGAAAATAGCTTGTCTTTAGCAAACTTAGCCATAGCTAGTTGAAACTCTGCATAAATATTTTCATTTAAGTCTAATTGCGTAGGTACTAAGGGAACATTGAACATTTTTTCTGATTTTATGTGTTTTCGCCAGAAAATAGCTTGTCTTTAGTAAACTTAGCCATAGTTAGTTGAAACTCTGCTTAAATATCTTAATTTTTAGTCTACTTGTGTAGGTACTAAGGGAACATTTAACATTTTTTCTGATTTTATGTGTTTTCACAAGAAAATAGCTTGTCTTTAGCAAACTTAGCCATAGCTAGTTGAAACTCTGCATAAATATCTTCATTTAAGCCTAATTGAGTAGGTACTAAAGGAACATGTGTGTCTCTGTGTGTGTGTCTCTCTGGGTGTGTCTCTGTGTTTTTGTCTCTGTATGTGTGTCTCTGTGTGTCTCTGTGTGTGAGTGTCTCTGTGTGTGTGTCTCTGTTTGTGTGTCTCTGTATGTTTGTCTCTGTGTGTGTGTGTCTCTGTGTGTTTGTGTGTGTGTGTGTGCGTGTCTCTGTGTGTCTTTGTTTGTCTGTCTTTCTCTGTCTTTTTGTGTGTGTGTGTGTGTAAGTTTTTGTGTGTGTGTCATTTTTGGAGTGTGTGTGTAATTTTTAGTGTGTGTGTGTGTGTAAGTTTTCGTGTGTGTGTGTAAGTTTTTGTGTGTGCGTGTAAGTTTTTTATCGTGTGAGTCAGTTTTTGTTTGATTGTTATTTTGTATTTTAATGTTAGTTTTAGTGTGCATATGTATGTTTTTGTGTGTGTGTGTGTGTGTGTGTGTGTGTGTATGTTTGTGTGCGAGTGTATTTTTTTGCGTTTTTGTGTGTTTTAGTTCTCTCGTGTTTTCTTTTGTGTTCGTGTGTGTGTGTGTGTGTGTATGTTTTTGTGTGTGTGTGTGTGTGTGTGTGTAATAGAGTGTTATTTTGTAATTTTTTTAGTTTGTGTGTATTTTCGTTTGTTTTTGTGTGTGTGTGTGTGTGAGTTTTTGTGTGTGTAAGTGTATTTGTGTGTGTGTAGTTTTGTGTGTGTGTGTAAGTTTTTGTGTGTGGGTGTAAGTTTTTGTGTGTGTGTGTGTGTAAGTTTTGTGTGTGCATGTAAGTTTTTGTGTGTGTAAGTTTTGACGTGTGTGTGTAAGTTTTTGTGTGTGTGTGTATAGTTTGTGTGTGTGTATGTAAGTTTTCGTGTGCATGTGTAAGTTTTTGTGTGTGTGTGTGTGTGTTGTGTGTGTGTGTAAGTTTTGTGTGTGTGTGTGTGTAAGTTTTGGCGTGTGTGTAAGTTTTCGTGTGTGTGTGTGTAAGTTTTTGTGTGTGTGTGTAAGTTTTTGTGTGTGTGTGTAAGTTTTTGTGTGTGTGTGTGTAAGTTTGTGTGTGTGTGTGTAAGTTTTGTGCGTGTGTGTAAGTGTGTGTGTGTGTGTGTAAGTTTGTGTGTGTAAGTTTGTGTGTGTGTAAGTTTTGTGTGTTTGTGTAAGTTTGTGTGTGTGTGTGCTTGTGTGTGTGTGTGTAAGTTTTTGTGTGTGTAAGTTGTGTGTGTGTGTGTAAGTGTGTGTGTGTGTGTGTGTGTGTTGTGTGTGTGTGTGTGTGTGTGTGTGTGTGTGTGTGTGTGTGTGTGTGTGTGTGTGTGTGTGTGTGTGTGTGTGTGTATGTGTGTGTGTGTGTGTGTGTGTGTGTAAGTTTTTGTGTGTGTAATTTTTTTCGTGTTTGTATAAGTTTTCGTGTGTGTGTATTTATGTGTGTGTGTGTGTGTGTGTAAGTTTTTGTGCGTGTGTGTGTGTGAGTTTTTGTGTTCTTGTGTAAGTTTTTGTGTATGTGTGTGTGTGTGTGTGTGTGTAAGTTTTTGTATGTGTGTAAGTTTTGGCGTGTGTGTGTGTGTGAGTTTTTTTTGTGTTCATGTGTAAGTTTTTGTGTATGTGTGTGTGTGTGTGTGTGTAAGTTTGTGTGTGTGTGTTAGTTTTGGAGTGTGTGTGTGAGAGTTGTCGTGTGTGTGTGTGTGTGTGTTATTTTTGTTTGTGTGTGTTTGTTTTAGTTTGTGTGTTCTTGTTAGTTTTTGTGTGCTTTTTAGTTTTTATGTGGATTTGTTAGTTTTTGTGTGTGTGTGTGTGTGTATGTTTGTGTGTGTGTGTGTATTTTAGTTTTGTCGTGTGTGTTTAAGTGATCGTGTGTGTGTGTGTGTGTGTGTATTTTTTAGCGTGCATTTTTAATTTATTTTGTGTGTTATTCTTGGCGTGTGTGTGTAAGTTTTATTGTGTTTGTGTTTAAGTTTTGTGAGTGTGTGTGTGTGTTAGTTTTTGTGTGTGTGTGTGTGTGTTTTTTTTGTGTTCATGTGTAAGTTTGTGTGTCTGTGTGTGTGTGTGTGTGTCTAATTTTTTGTGTGTGTGTAAGTTTTGGCGTGTGTGTGTAAGTTTTCTTGTGTGTGTGTGTGTATTTTTTGTGTGTGTGTGTGTGTGTGTGTAAGTTTTTGTGTGCATTTAAGTTTTTGTGTGGATGTAAGTTTTTGTGTGCATGTGTAAGTTTTTGTATGCTTCCCAAATCATAATTTTCTGAAAGGACACGCCTATGAAAGGCTAAGAAATCTAGCTTAGAAAAGTCAAAAATAGCAAATTAACCATCCCAAATCATAGGTTTCAGTCAACACACACCTACGAATGGCTATGAAATCCTGCTCAGAAAAGTCAAAAAATATCAACCCACACACCCCCAAATCATAGGTTTCAGACATCACACACCTACGAAAGACTAAGAAATCTGGTTATGAAAAGTCAGAAATAGCAAATTACATATCCCAAATCATAGGTTTCAGACAACACTCACCTATGAACGGCTAAGAAACCTAGCTCAGAAAAGTCAAAAATAGCAAACTAGTCATCCCAAACTATATGTTTCAGACAACAAACACCTATGAAAGGCTAAGAAATCCAGCTCAGAAAAGTCAAAAGTAGCAAACCACCCACCTCAAATCATAGGTTTCAGACACTACACACCTATGAAAGACTAAGAAATCCAACTCAGAAAAGCCTGAAATAGCAACCCACACATCCCAAATCATAGGTTTCAGACACCACACACCTAAGAAAGACTAATAAATACTGTTATGAAAAGTCGAAAATAGCAAACTACACATCCCAAACTATTGGTTTCAGACAACATTCACCTACGAAATACTAGAAAACCTTAGCTCAGAAAAGCCTGAAATAGCAAACTACACATCCCAAATCATAATGTTCTGACAACACATACCTATGAAAGGCTAAGAAACCTAGCTCAGAAAAGTCGAAAATAGCCAACTACTCATCCCAAACTCGAAGTTTCAGACACCACACACCTATGAAAGACTAAAAAATCAAACTCCGAAAAGACATAAATATTAATTTACATATCCCAAATAATAAGTTTCAGACAGCATTCACCTACTAAATACTAATAAACCTTAGCTCAGAAAAGTATGAAATAGCCAACTACTCATCCCAAACTCGAAGTTTCAGACAACAAACACCTATGAGTGACTAAGAATCCTAGCTCTGAAAAGTCCAAAAAGCAAACTACACCTCCCAAATCATAATTTTCTGAAAGGACACACATATGATAGACTAAGGAATCCAGCTCAGAAAAGTCAAAAATAGCAAATTAACCATCCCAAATCATAGGTTTCAGTCTACAAACACCTATGAATGTCTAAGAAATCCAACTCAGAAAAGTCAAAAAAATAGCACCCTACACACCCCAAATCATTGGTTTCAGACACCACACACCTATAAAAGACTAAGACATCCGGTTATTAAAAGTCGGAAATAGCAAATTACATATCCCAAATCATAGGTTTCAGACAACACTCACCTATGAACGGCTAAGAAACCTAGCTCAGAAAAGTCAAAAATAGCAAACTAGTCATCCCAAACTATAGGTTTCAGACAACAAACACCTATGAATGGCTAAGAAATCCAGCTCAGAAAAGTCAAAAAAATAGCAACCCACACACCGCAAATCATTGGTTTCAGACACCACACACCTACGAAAGACTAAGAAATCCGGTTATGAAAAGTCTGAAATAGCAAATTACATATCCCAAATCAAAGGTTTCAGACAACACTCACCTATGAACGGCTAAGAAAACTAGCTCAGAAAAGTCAAAAATAGCAAACTAGTCATCCCAAACTATAATTTTCAGACAACAAACACCTATGAAAGGCTAAGAAATCCAGCTCAGAAAAGTCAAAAGTAGCAATCCACCCATCCCAAATCATAGGTTTCATAGAACACACGCCTATGAAAGACTAAGAAATCCAGCTCAGAAAAGTCAAAAATAGCAAACTACATATCCCAAATCATCGGTTTCAGTCAACACACACCAACGAAAGACTAAGAAACCTAGCTCAGAAAAGTCAAAAATAGCAAACTATTCATCCCAGACTATTGGTTTCAGACATCATTCACCTACGAAATACTAGAAAACCTTAGTTCAGAAAAGCCTGAAATAGCAAACTATACATCCCAAATCATAATTTTCTGACAACGCATACCTATGAAAGGCTAAGAAATCCAGCTCAGAAAAGTCGAAAATAGCAAACTACACATCCCAAATCATAGGTTTCAGACACCACTCACCTATGAAAGACTAAGAAATCCAACTCAGAAAAGTCAAAAATAACAAACTACATATCCCAAATCATAAGTTTCACTCAACACACATCAACGAAAGGCTAAGAAACCTATCTCATAAATGCCTGAAATAGCAAATTACTCATCCCAAACTATTGGTTTCAGACAACATTCACCTAGGAAATACTAGGAAACCTTAGCTCAGAAAAGCCTGAAGTAGCAAACTACACATCCCAAATCATAGGTTTCAGACAACACACATCAACGAAAGACGGGTGCTCGGGGAGAGCCTTTGAGGGTTTGTGGGTCCCTTGAGGGTCTGTGGTCCTTTGGGAGCTCGGGGGGCCTTTGGGGCCGGGGGGATGGGCTTTGGGGTCCGGAGTTGGTATTTGGGGGTCGGGGTGGGCCTTGGGGGCGCCGGGAGGGCCTTTGGATGCCTGGGGGACATTTGGGGACCGGTTGCGGGCCTTTGGGGGCACCGGGAGGGCCTTTGGGGGTCTGGGGGCACTTGAGGACCGATTGGTCCTTTGGGAGCCCGGTGAACCTTTGGGGGCCGGGGGCGGGCCTTTGGGGGCCCGGGGGGCCAGTGGGGAGCCGGGGGGACATTTGGGGACCGGTGGAGGGCCTTTGGGACCCTGTTGGTCTTTTGGGAACTCGATGGGCCTTTGGGGGGCCCGGGGATGGCCGTTGAGGGTCTGGGGTGGGCCTTTGGGGGCGCCGGTGGCCCTTTGGGAGCTTGGGAGACCTTTGAGTGTCCGGGGGGCAGTTGGGGGCCTGGGGGACATTTGGGGACCGGTGGAGGGCCTTTGGGAGCTGGGGGGGCCTTTGAGGACCGGGGGCTTCCTTCGGGGTTGGGGTAGGAGGATTGGAACCCTTTGGGGTTGGGTTAGAGGACCTCACAACACTGTTCAAATGAAACTTGTGTATTATAACGACCACAGAGTTTCACCTTTAAATTCTCTTCTAAAATCTCTTCAAAAATTTTCTTTTAAAATGTCTCTATCTGTTTCGCCGAAATAGTTCCATAACCTGTCTAAAACGGTTTCGCCCAAATAATCCCTAAACGCAAATTCAGCGTGTTCCTTTGTTATTGGCATCTCTGTGCTAACGCATTTCAAATTAATAGGAAACCTTCTCGCGCGCTAAAACAATTCATCGCTAAGATGTTTCTTGCCTAATTGTTTCCATGGCCTTGGGTTATTAATATCCTTTGGAGTTCGATCAGTAGAACTGTTCCCGAGGCAAAGACATTAATGACTTGGATCTATTCCTGGAGCAGTACCTGTCAGACATTACTAAACTTTGCCCGGAAACAATTTGATTAATGACTGACAGCAAAGAGAGAAAAATACTGTTTTTCCATTCTCACTGACAAAAACCATGAAATATACATAAATTGCTGTTGACATCCATGAAAATGAGAAAGTTCCTGTTTTTTCATTCTCACTGACAAAAACCATAAAACCATCCATAAATGTGACAAAATTCCTGTTTTTCAAATTCTCACTGACAAAAACCATAAAACATCCAGTTTTTTCAAATTCTCACTGACAAAGTCCATAAAAACATACAAAAATGTGACAAAATTCATGTTTTTCAAATTCTCACTGACAAAATCCATAAAACCATCCATAAATGTGACAAAATTCCTGTTTTTCAAATTCTCACTGACAAAGTCCATAAACCACGTGGTTCTATGCCCATATAAGGAGCCCCAGTAGGAGTAGAACCCCCATCTCTACTGATTAAGTCATCCTAAAAGACATATTAATTAGATTTTCGACTATGCTGAACACAATGGCTATCTCAAAATTTTAATTGGGTGACTTAGAGAAAAAATGAGCGTGGGAGGGGGCCAAGTTGCCCTCCAATTTTTTTTTTTGGTCACTTAAAAAGAGAACTAGAACTTTTAATTTCCATTCCAATGAGCCCTCTTACGATATTCTAGGACCACTGGGTCAATACGATTAACCCTGGGGGAAAAAAAACAAATAAACACGCACCCGTGATCTTTCTTCTGGCAAAAAATGCAAAATTCCACATTTTTATAGATAGAAGCTTGAAACCTCTGCAGTAGGGTTATCTGATACGCTGAATATGATGGTGTGAATTTCATTAAGGTTCTATAACTTTTAGGGGGTCTTTCCCCCTTTTTTCGAAAATCAGCCAAATTTTCTCAGGCGCGTAACTTTTGATGGGTATAATTAAACTTGATGAAAAGAATTAAAATCTGATTCTTTTGATGTATCTATTGGTACCAAAATCCCGTTTTTTAGAGTTTCGGTTACCATTGAGCCGGGTCGCTCCTTACTTACAGTTCGTTACCACGAACTGTTTGATTTTCGAGTTTGTCTTTTTATTACTGGGTGAGGATCGTAGAGAAATAGACATTTACCATTGGGATGTTAACTATAACTTGTTTGATTACGATAAACACGTATGGAGGACTACAATGAATCGTGTAATCATAGTACGATTCAATGATAGAGAAATAAAGCCATTTAATAAAAATTTTTAATAATTAAAGTATGTACAAGACTAAGTAAGTGAAATTTGCAAGTCTTTTCGAGCAAAAGCGCTACATGTTAACGGAAATGTCTCTGCTGATAAGCTCATGATTGTAAAATTTGACGTTAATATCCCCGTTTTTAACTAAGAGAACTTTGACTTTGAAAAATACCCCACTGCAATTCACAGTCCCATTGATGAAGTGAGGTTTTTGTGCAATGGTTATCTGAAAAGATATCACATGTTGACATGTGTGTTATATATCTTTAAACGGAAAATAAAACAATCCATTTCATGGAAACATGAAATTTCGATGAGCAACGATGAGTCCGGTAGGGATGAATAGCGATAAATATCCCAAGATATCTGCTCTATAAAGGAGTAGTAATATTTGTATGATCCATTACGTGAAAATAGTGAAAAAAAACACGTTATTTATATTATTGTATTTGAAAATAAAGTGTTTCGAAACAAATTTGAAAAACTACATAGAAAATGTTAATATAGACTTAATAGTTAAAGGTACTATCATAAAAGTTTCTCGCAGAAGCTGTGTAATTTGTAGCAAAAATAAAAATAGTGAAATACAATGTGTTGGCCAGATATACATTTGGTCGGTAAGCAATTATAAACCTTTATTACACCTAAGATTTTAGCTCTGAAAGCTCTTTAAGTACCTTGATCTTTTCAGCAAATTGAATTTTTTCTAGCATTTTATTCCATTGAATTTAAGTACATTAAACGAAATAAATGGCCAAGTTTTTTAAAGATGAGCAACTTTCTTGCGAAAACACACAAAATCAGAAAAAATGTTAAATGTTCCTTTATTAGCTAGGCACTGGGGTTGGGTAGAGGAGGCACGTGGAGGTTGAGGTTCATTGTGGTTACAGTCATTGATGATTCATACTCATAATTCTCTCACTAATCCAATATTGTGAACTTGAGTATTATAAGGACCAAAGAGTTTCACCCCAAATCATTCTCTAAAATGTCTGAAATTGTTTCACTCAAAAAATTCCAAAAATGACAATTATTTGTTTTGCTCAAATAATAATTTCCCCTAAAAGTAATTTCTGAATGTTCCTTTGTTTCGGCATCCTTTTGCGGTGTAAGAGAAACCTTATGACCTAGAAATAGGTTTCAATGATCCTGTTCCGTTAGTGGATCAATAACACTGTCTATGTGGTTAGGTACCGTTAGACTCGACTGTAGATGGCAGCAGTTGTGCCCCGTAGCAGTAATACCAGGCTCCCTACTGACATTTCTCCCTCCTAATTTAAAAAATTTCTTTTTTATTTTTTTATCGAAAAGCCTATTTTTTGATATTTTCCTTCAATACATTAGAAAACATTGGCCTGGTAAATTTGAAGTAGTTGAGTCCATCTAAAGGGAAATTGCTAATAAAATTAGTATTGCTAGATTCCTTACTGCATACAAATATCAGGATCAATTTCCTTACAATACAACCCCTCCTTATCCCTTACGGTCCAATATAGCACTAGGACATAGACCTGGGAAAAATATTGTATTTGGAAAGAGCATAAAACACATAATATAACGGTACTATTTTTTTTTTTATTGCATACTCCCTTTTTATTTAATAAAACAATATCAGTTGTTTTTTTACCCCCCCCCCCAAAAAAAAAAACAACAACAAAAAACAAATACATCACCTCCCTATATTTCTGTGAGATATTTTAACTGTATAAACCATATTCCTTCCGAAATACGAAGATATTCTCAAAGATAAATATGATTTTTTAACTGTTTCCTATGGTTCTAAGCGTTGACCTCCCGGGCGATGTCCACCCCGACAATCTCCCCCCGTAAAATACCCCCCGGTAAATACCCCCCGGAAAATACCTCCCGCCCGGGTAAATTGAGGCTTTGAAAGTCTGAGAATTTTATTCGAGTTTAATTTTTTTTCCGTCGGGGGAAATCATTTCGGTACTAAAACTCGAAAGCAGACCACTTATTTCGTAAATTTCGAAGTGAAGGGAGTCAATATATTGGAATATTAGGGGGGGGGGGTAAATAAGAGGGGTTATACACTAAAAATTTGTTTGGTACAATTATTACGAATATTATATAGATATATAAAGAATTTTATTTTAAATCCAAAGAATAATGCCACGAAAGTAGTAAAATAAGATAAATTAAAGGAAAAAATAACATAAGCTTTTATAAGCTATAATAATAAAAAACTTAAATTAAAAAATACATTAGACTAAAAATAGTTATTAATAATGGTAACAACAGTCATTGAAAAAAAAAACACTTAAAAATTGGAAAAAAAAAATAAATGAAAAATTAAATTTACTTTTTTCTGGGGCTTTTTTTTTTTTTTTTTTTTTTTTTTTTTTTAACAAAATTTCCAAATACCTTGCTATTTTTCTGTAAATTTTTAGCGGCCCTACCTATAAGGAATTGTTTTTTGACTTCTAACTGTCCAAATATTTCACCCCACCCCCTATGAGCAAATATATAGCCCAAATAATATAGATAGATAGATAGATAGATCGTAGATCGTGTATTTCAAAAAGCCCAAGAGCCATATACACACAAAAAACATGAAAATAGAAAAATTACAACAGAGCAAATTACAAACACACATTAACATTAATACATAGCAAAAAACACCTTCTGTTAAAAAACCAAAAAAAAAAAAAACTTTAATTCCATATAATTAATAATAATTAATTGTAAAAACATTTCCTTCTTTTTAATACCTTCTCTATGTACGCACCAATACGAAATATTGTGGTTGGATTACTATTTTGTAAGATATTTGGAAGCAGCAAAACAATCCCATGTCAGTAATTTTCCCTTAAATCAGAGAGCACCGGGCACTTTCTGAGAAAATGGTCCAAATCTTCGTCCTCATCCCTACAAAGAGGACACACATACCGACCATCAGGATGTACTATCCCTCTGTCGAACACCATTTGTCTACTCTGGATTGGAAGGCGATTCGCCCTAAGCTGAATCCATCGACATAAAATCATAGCCGGTAAATTGAATTTAAAATAAATTTCCTCTCCAAAACTAGGTTTAACCTGATTATAATGATTCAATGTAGCAGAATTTAAAACCAGCCCTTGCCAATACTGAATTTCCTGACCCTCTAAGATAAATCGTACCTGGCTTACTAAATTTGTTGGTAGATCAGGGGAACCAAGACCGTCATTCCATAAGTAAGCCATTCCCACACTTTCTAGTAATGACCTAATTTGGGATGGCCACGACCTTTTCGAACCATAACTCAACATCTGATAATAAGTAGCACTTACTAGTCTATCTTCATTACACCTAATGATCTTCAACCAAAATCTAAGCATCAAAATAGACCTACGTAGTTTTAACGAAAACAGGCCCATATCACCTTTCAGAACCTGTGAATGAGTTATCTGATGTAATCCAAATAGTCAATCAATCAATAAATTTATTTCCCGAAATACACACATGATGTAAACTCGGATTAAATAAAAAGGAAAAAAAAAAAAAAAAACTTTAGATAACAATTTACATAAAGGCACTAAACAAGGTATTCGTCGGATCCAGCGACTTATCAAATCGCAGTCTCCGTTCCGCGATTGCTTTAAAAGGATCTGTGACCCCATATACAGAAACCAGGCACCGGTTTCTGGCCCAAAGAGGTATGCCAAGGAGGAACTTGGCATACCGAAAAAACACCGTTCGTCGCGTCTTCTTATCCGAGATAGTTAAAATACTCCAGAAGGGTGATAAAGCAAGCAAAAGGGGCATAGCAAATGCATTGTAAATTTTTGATAATATACTTCTTTTGTATCGAGCTTTACAGGGAACAAGCATACCATATGTCTTACGAAGCTTCGAACCAACAAATTCTAGCAAAAGCGATCGGGTATGCCTCAGATCACTCCCAATCGGAAGTCCAAGGTAACTGATACTTGGCGATAGAGGTATCGGATGACCATCTAGACAAACATTATTCGGGGAGGGCCGGTTACGCGATTTACCAAATGCGACAACCTCACTCTTCTCAGTATTAAACTTCAATCCGATTTTCCTATACTCAATACATAAAATATCAAAATTTTCCTCTATACCCGAGACAGTCCTGCTGAGATTCAATATATCGTCAGCGTAGTTCAGAAGCGACATATCAAGGCCTCGGTAGATAAATGTCGTGCGAACTTTCTTCTGGGCCTCCAGGACACTGTTATTATATAGTGGGGGTGAAGATACACCCCCCTGCCTAATACCTTTCCATACACGTATTACACACTTCGAAATTGCAAAACCATCTCGTGTCGGCACTTTAATAACAGCATACAGTTTGCTGTACATATTCCTGTAAACACGTAAAATTGAGCGATCAAGACCACGATCCTTAGCGCTGATTAAAAGCTGAGGATGAATTCCCGAGTCAAACGCACGCGAAACGTCGTGACCGGCCATAATAATAATATCGTCTTTCTCTTCAACATCAACTAAAACATTAGCAATAACTCTATGTACATGTTCACGACTGTAACCATTTTTAAAACCGAACTGATTTTCTGGTGTCGAACAGACTTCTGTTATCTCATCAATAACTATCAGCTCTAGCAATTTACACATTACCGAGGAAACCGTGATTGGCCGATATGAACTGCATTTACTTTTATCCTTTCCTTTCTTAACCACCGGGGTTACAACACCAGCACAGAACACATCGGGGACTAACCCACAGTTGAATATAGTTTGGAATAGTAGACCCAAGTGGTGCAACAGATTTATACTTCCGTGCACGAGGTGCATACCGCATAACTGATCGATTCCACATGACAATTTCTTTTTCAGTTTTAGAATGCACTGTTTAATTTTTTCCAGACTAACCGTGAAACTGGGACCCGAAACACAATCACCCAGAGTCGCAACAAGCTGCGTAGAGAAATCTTCTTCCAAAACGGTATCTGGGGGTGAAAATTCACTAGTATAATATTTAACCCATTCTTGCTCTGATGGTATCTTTTGATCACTTGACTCGCAATCACCTTTCTTCTTTGAAATGAACTTCCATATTTCATTGGGATTTCCTGACAATCTTTCACTATATCCATCAATCACAGCTCTTTTGTGTTTAGTAAGAATTTTAGAAAACTGATGCTTGGTGTAGAGTCTTACATCATTCACAGCGCCAGAACGGGGTCTACCACAGCTATTCCACAAACGGTACCAAAATTTGGAAGACTCGCACGCGTGAGCCAGCTCTGGATTAAGAGACCACTTAGGAACTTCAGACCCCACGCGCACTTTGCGTTTGGGTACAGCAGCTGTTTCGGCACACCGCATCGCATGGGTAAGCTCAGAGCAATATATGTTTAGAAGAATCTGCTTTTCACTGACTGATATTTTAGCGTTCTGCTGTAGTAACTGGACCGGTATCTTGATTTTCGCCAACACGCTATCAAGAACACTAGAATATGCACTAGGGTTGACTTTATTCCATTCAGATTTAAAATACCACTTCCTTTTCCTTGGGTAGCTGATTTCAGGCACAGCAATTTCAAATGAGCAGGTTATAGGGAAATGATCAGATACCGATAAGCCAGTATCGACACGGCTAACACTAAGTGATTTCACACTGTTCGAGCAGACGAAGAAATCCAAAGAGCTTGTTGAGCCTGAATTGTGCACATATGTGAAACAGCAGTCATTTGGTACGGGGTGCATGTCGGCAAGAGCGGGCAACAGGATTTGAGACCTTGCGCTATTACTATCGTTTAAGTCACAGTTGAAATCTCCCACAACAATCACCTGCCCATGCTTATCATGACAGTCCTGAACGGAACGCACCAGTTGGGAGCATGCAACACTGAATCTCTCCTCTGAAGCAATGTCGCGGTAATCGGTTGGGAGATAAACAGAGAATACGTAAGCTTCACCGATTTTTACAGCCACAAAACATTCATTTTGACTAAACAGCTGGACAGCCAGGTGAGAATTAACGAGTATGGCAACGCCACCTGATGGTCTTCCTCGACCCGAAGCCACAGCAGGCACCGAAAATACTTGAATATTGTCACTGAACTTCAGAAGAGAAACCGAGGATGTCGACAGGAAGTGCTCCTGCAAACAGAGCACATCGTTGCAACATAGCGCACTTTCGAGAAACGGTAGCTTTTCAATAACATTTCCGTTAATGTTCCACGAGCAAACCTTTAGTTGGGGAGCAATCATTTACTAGCCATGATTTTCATTGCTACTGGGCATTTGATACTAAAGCAAGGATGGTCCGCAGAACTGCATAGTGCGCATTTCACATCATTATTGCAAGGGTCCTCTTTCGAATTCTTATGACAAGCGGCACAGCGAGAGCACTTGGTATCATTTTTGCACGTTTGAGCTGCATGTCCAAACTGTTGACAGTTATAGCAACGCATGGGCAGGAATTTATACTCCTGAATTCGGTGTTTCTCATAGCCAAAGGTCACAGGGTTTTCCATTGCTTTGAGTAAGTGCATCTTACTGTCGAAAAGCAGCTTGAACGATCGAGTTTTTCGTATCCTTTCTGCTTTAACACAGTTCTGAATCAAACCACATAGATGAATGTCCTCGATATCATCTGGGATATGACGTATAATACCAAAGCATGAAGGCGACTTCAATTTAGCATCCTTAACTGCATTAGCAAGTGTAGTCGCGGCGTCCTTATCGTCAAGGACAATCCGCCACTCTTTCTGAAGAGGTTTCAGGTCCATAATATGAGAACAACAAGCGGCATCCGCGAGGCTCTCAATATAGCCTTTGCGGTCATCCGGCTTTACAAGACCTTTCGCTGGTTGTTTCAAGATAACCGAGTACGTAGGTTTCGGCTGAGAAGTGACACTGGGGACCTGAGGCACAAAGCTAGGCTGAGACTTTAGAGTGGTTATATGTTGTTTAAGGTCTTCAACACTGCTGCAGACTTCGTTCAGTTTCCTGGTGAGAGTAGCAGTAACCTCACCAGGAATTATCGGCACTTCATCCGGTTCATATATGACAAACTTAGGAAGAGCTATTTTCTTTTCGTCACACTGCCGAACAGCTCCGATCAGATCAGTCACAATATCAAGCGCCTTGACACGCTCTGACACACGAGTAGTCTTTCCAGCCAACGGCCAGATAATTTCCTTGGCTTTCAACAGTATATCAGGCTTATAATATTGTGTCGCTTTCGAGATAATATCTACACTTGCGTTTCCCGCCTTATTCGCACGATAAACAAAGTTCAGGACAGGATTATAGATCATTTTTATCTCTCTCGAATCAGTCCCCATTTCCCCCGCGGAATGAAACAGCAGAGCGTCCAAAAATCACAGTCGGTGGGCAGGAATGAATGCTCGGAGCGTACGTCGATCACCGGGAGCAAGGGAAGCGTCGAGACCTGCTCACCTGTTCCCTGCAATTTAAGGCTAATTAACCGGCAGGTACCAATACGGCGCTTCCGGCAGGTTCTCACCCCTCTTCTGCTTGGTCCCAAGCGATCCAACCAGTCCACAGGACTTCACTTATTAAGAAGAAACATACACAAATACACACGCCGATTTTGACCTTTTTTTCGCGCCCGAAAACCAAACTCACAAACACGAATGGCAACGCTGCGCGGCCAAAAATCACGCAATCAGCGCGTGCGCATCCAATAAACACACCGGATTCCTAAAAAATGGCTCTTCTTAACTGGAAAAAAAGTATGCACTTACTTGGAAAATCACAATTATAAAACTGGTTTCAAAATTATCCCAAAAAAATACCAAAATCCTATTCAAAACTATTGAAATGACAAAGTATATTTTCCTTATTTGTTTCACCAGGGTTGCCACTGATAGTCTTTTATAATACTGGAGCTGGAGGGACTCCAACTTCTGTGCCGCTTCTCCGCCCCAAATCTCCGCTCCATACTCTAATACTGGTAAAATTTTTGTAATAAATATTCTTTTGTGCATTTTTAGTTTTTTAATTCCCATTATCGTCGGATTTCTAAAAATTGCAGACATGGCCACTTTGCCTCTATTAATTAGTTCATCAACATGACTTTAAACTTCCATTTTCCGATAAAACAAATCCTAAATATTTTATTCTTTTACTTACTTTAACTTCCTCATTATTAAATTTAAATGTATAATTATCTTCGCCACTTGTTTTCCTTTTTTTAAAAATAACAACTTCACTCTTTTCAACATTCAGCCTTAGTTTTTTCATCTGCAAATAATCATCTATAAGACTCAAAAGCGTCTGCAGATCTTGCGGTGTGCTAGCCACCAAGGCAATATCATCTGCAAATAATAGTAGTGATAGTTTATGGGTCCCTAGACTAACATTCGCAGCCCATCTATTCTCTAGATAATCAACAACATCATTTATAAAAATGTTAAACAATTTAGGAGAAAGAGTGCTGCCTTGTTTTACACCCAGCTTAATATTAAAAAACCTAGAAAACCTGTTACCAACTAGCACGATTCCACTCACACAAATATACATACTCACTATCAACCTCACAAACAAATGGGGAGGCCAATTCTAACCAGGGCATCCTTTAATAGCTCTCTGTCGACACTGTCGAACGCCTTGTGGAGGTCCAGAAATCCCACATAAAGACCAGTTTTTCCCTTTCCGTATTTATCAATTAATGCCTTTAAAATAAATATTGTATCTACTGTCCCGTACCCTGTTCTGAAACCTCCTTGTTGTTCAGGTATTATATTATTTTTATATAACCATTTAGAAAGCCTTGTATCTAGTATTTTCTCCATTATCTTACTTAAAGCAGGGACTAGCGCTATTAAACGATAATTTATGTGCAACTTAGGGTTACCTCTCTTAAAAAGCGGCATAAGCAATGATCTCTTTCACTCATTTGGCCATTGTCCTGAAGTTAACACCTTATTACAAAGAAAAACAATTATCGACATAAGAATTGAAAGAAAATTCTGAAATAGCGTTATTGGTACACCATCGACACCCGCAGCCGAACCTCCTTTTAAATTCTTGAATACAAACTTGACCTCATCATTACTCACTTCCCCTACTAAATCATAATCATGTTCCTTCATGGGATAAACAACCACCTCTGTGGTATGTGTACCTCTTGTAATTCTGCGCAATCACCTTCCATGCTTTCTAGGTAATCAGGCCATGAGTTAGCGTCTGGAGCCACCTGTGTCTTTCCTTTTTCATTTCCAATATCATTCCTTATATAACCCCAAAATTTCTTAAAATCTTTATTTCTAAAATAATTTGAAATATCCAGTTTCTTCTTAATCTCAAACTCCTTTTTTTTGCTTTTAATTAACCTTTTGTAACCTCTTCTTTTATCTTTATATTTGGCTAATCTTAAACTTTGCTCTTCAGGTTTATCACATTCTTTAAAAAGACTTAATAAATATCCGACCTTTTCTTTGATTAACTTACAGTCCAAATAAAAATATCGCTAGTTTTTATTTTCATTTTTATTCGTATTAAACGATGCTGCACAACTGCAAATTATTTCATTTAACTCCATAATTATACATTGTATATCTTTTCCATCTTCTTCTAACGCTTTCAACTTATTTGTTATATGCAACTTCATAAGCTCCCTTTTAAATTTTTCAAAATCATTATCATTTAAATCATATTTAATTCTTTTTCCTAAGCCCTCTAATCTAAGCTCCCCATTAGATAAATTTCTAACTCGAGGAACAACATCCTGAAGCTTCCCAGTGTTCAGCTCAAGCTTACTAGCTCTATGATCGGATCCAACTAAACCTAGTACATCAATATCAATCGATTCAGGTACAAATTTTGTATTAATCAGCACATAATCTAAAACACTTTGAGTTGGGCCCGAAAGGCAAGTAAACTTGCCCAGACCCTTATCATTTCCAAACCTTCCATTCGTAATGATCAGACCATGTTCCCCGCAAAGCGCCAGGAGCTTTCTTCCCCAAACAATTAGTTTTCTTTTTTCATCCTTATTACTTCGTGGTAATCTACAACAAACTGGGACCAAATCTCCTAAATTTGGGAGTAATAAATCTGGAACCTCAACCTCAACGCCGGTATAAGCATTAAAATCCCCCATCAAAACGCACTCAAAATCACTATAACTTTCTTGCATTAGCGACAATTCATCATCTAAAATTTCCCAAGTATTTTCTCGACTATAAGAACTATTTTGTGGAGGGATATACACAAGCCCAAAATTAATCTCTTCCCACATTTAAAACAAATACGCAGCCAAAATAAATTTTCAGATCTACTATTAACTCTTTCATAACCATCAATAGCTGATGATTTAATCAAAACCAAAATACCACCATAATGTCTATTATTTTTTTCTGGTTTACGCACAACCTGTTCAACCAAATACCGTGGGAGAGGTGATATAGGAGAATGATCGTTCCATGTTTCAATAAACGAAATCACATCAAACGAAAGTAATTCATCATATAAATAAGGTAGCTTATCACGTAGTCCTTGTATGTTCCATGACACTAAACCCAGTATATGGCTCTTTATTTCCTATGCGTCTATGCTTTCTGTCAGTGCATTAATATCACTAGCCATTTCTTGGAGGTCCTCGTTCCTGGCCTCTGTCGAAGAAAAGGCAAAATGGAAATACTCACGACTGCTACTATTAATATCTGTTAGCACTCGCTGACTATTATCAACAAAATTACGGGGAAAACCACTGCGAGGTCTTCTGTTAAGTCCTTTTCTTGGAGAATGGTTTCCTCTGGGTGCCACGCTACGAGTGCCTGGTCGATGTAGGTCAATAGGGCTTATAACAGCACTAGCAGGTCTTTTAGTTGCCGATACTGCCTGAGAATAGGCTGTTGATGGTATCACTGTCTCGGCATCACTATTACTGGCATCACTATCTAGCCCCATCGGGATAACAGCAGGGTAATTTGGGAGTCTAGCACTAGGGGGTGGACCAATATTTTTAACTGACACCAAGTTACATTTAACCTCAATCACAGCCTTTCCATCGTACCTGAATAGTCGGCCTTGGATAAACAGCTTGTCACCTCGTAGCATTGCATCACGGCCGTCGTTATGTGCAAGATTCATAATTTCCTGTAAGTGTTTACGGGCTTCTCTTTGTTTAGCTGTGTAATCTGGGGCAACCGATAGACCTCCCTTTCTCAATAAGGAACTATTTCTTAAGATATAGTCTCTGATTTCGACCGAGTTTAGCTTCACTACTACTGGCCCTGATTTCAATCTAAAAATGTCACGTACATCTCATCGACTTATTTTGAGAGAAGGCATAGCACGGTTTAATAAATCCATTATTTCTTGCTTCACAGTATACTCGCCATGGTGTTGCGGAGTATAATTATAAATAATCAAATTTGTTCATATCTTGAGTATAATTGTTAATAATCAAATATATTTACCATCTATTCTGTCACTTGTCTTTGTCTTGTCTCATGCTAAGATGAAAGAAACCAACGAAGAAACTGGGTTGTTCTCGAGTTTTACACAGCGTTAACTTGAGTGAGTGGCGCAAAATGCACAAGCACCAAAATTCCTTCCCCCTACGGAAATAAAAAAAAAACTCAAATAAAATTGTCAAATTTGGCAAGCCTTATTTTTAAGGGGGGGGGGGGGGGTATTTTCCGTTTTTTTTGCTGGGGGGTGTTTTCTGTGGGGGGGTATTTTCTGAGGGGGTATTTTTAGGGGGGTGGGTATTTTCCGCTGGGGATATTTTCCGGGAGATTATTTTTCCGCGGGGGGGGGGAATCGCCAAGGGGGTAAACACCGGCCACCGTTTCCTATATATCCTCTTAAAATAGTCATTTTCGATATACATTACAGTCCTATCCACGATTTTCTTAAGTTCTCGCTTGAGCTTAGCTATAAACGAATTTTCTTCCACTCTTCGATTTTTGTTGCTCTAATAGACGATTCTCGACCAGTGTGGTCAAGGCAGGGGCTTGATATGAGATAGCGCAGCCAGATAAAAGAAAATACGGAATCGGTGTATTTTTACTTTTTCTTTTTTATGTGTTCTGGTTTAGAAAATATTGTAAAATTACATTGTGCAAGTATTTTTGATGCTCTTGATATCAACCATACAAGGAACCGAACTCCTGAGGCAGTGCCGTTTGACGTACATATTGAAAAAAGCGACCAATCCTTTCACATTATAAACCTATAAAATGATCAAACAGGTTTTAGAATCATATTTGAGGTTGTATAACGTAATCAGACTGGTTTTTGAGACACTTTCATCATAGTGCGTTTTTTTGTTTTTTTTAACCAAAAAATAGAAACTGTCAACCTTTTCAATGAGAGTGAGTAGAACCTGTCAAAGAGATTTATAACATTTAGCTGAATGGTATCTCAATCAATTTTGATTAAGAATGCAACATGTCTAGAATTAATGCCATATGCCGTTGAATTGTTTACCAAAAAAATAACTCTATTTGCAAAAAAAGGGTTTAGCATTTGTGAATTGGACTCTATGAACGATATTAATTAATGTTTGAATAATAGGAGTGTGAATGATTCTAATTAGTGATTGGATCGTATTAAGATGGAGAAAAAGGGTTAAACTCATTACCAGTTAAGGTAACCCTGAAGAGCATGTTAACTCATAGCTTATTTATTATAAATTTGGAACAATATCAATCTATGGAAATGGTTAACGATGATAAAAAATTCTTATGACTTGACCTAGCTTTACTTCTTCGATGTGTTCTGTATAATACACAAGTGGTGTTTGAACAGTGTTGTCAATTTAAAATAGAGTTTAACGTTATAGTATACTAAAAAGTTGATACTAAGAGAGATGTAGATGGCAAAAAAAGAATTTTAATAATGAATATCTTTACTTCTTCTATGTGTTCTGTATAATACAGATGTAGCGCTTGAACAGTGTTGTCAGTTTAAAATAGAGTCTAACGTTTTAGTATACTAAAAAGTTGATACTAAGAGAGATGTAGAGTGCAAGAAAAGAATTTTAATAATGAAATTCAGAACAAACCTTACTTTCATAATAAAGGAACATTTAGTTAATTTTTAATTTTCTTTTGTTTAAGAAAATATCCAATCCTTAACAAATTTATCCTTAACTAGTTAAAGATGTGCATCAATGATTAAATTTCAGTTGTATTACAAAGCTAGTAAGGGGACATTTAGTGTTTTCTTCTAGTTTAAGTGTTTTTTAAGAAAATGGCCCATCTTTAACAAATATAGCCACAGCTAGTTGAAAGTGTACATAAATTCTTAATTTTTTGTCTTTTTACCTAGGTATTCAGATAGCAATTATTATTTTTTCTAATTTGAGTTTTTTCTTAATAAAACGGCACATATTCAACGAATATATTCAAAGATAGTTAAAACTTCGCGAGATTTTTTCATTTTTGTCGTTCTACTTTTGTGATAAGTGAACAGTTCTTATTTTTTCCTAAGTTTAAGTTTTTTTTTAAGAAAATGTTCTAATATAACAGAATATAGACTATTCTAGATACAAATATATTTAAATAATTAAACTTTATTTTTATTAAAAAGATAATAAGATAAAATTTAGTATTTTTTCTAACTTAGTGCGTTTTCTTAAGAAGATGACCCATCTTTAACAAACTTAGTCTTAGCTAGTTGAAACTGCCCATAAATTCTTCATAATTTTTTAATTTATTTTTGTTTAAGAAAATGCCTCATCTTTAACAAATTTAGCCCTAACTAGAACTGTGAATAAATTCTTAAATTTTAGTTGTGTTAAAAAGATAATATATTAACATTTACTATTTTATTCTAATTTTGTGTGTCTTCTTAAGAAAATGGCCCATTTTGTACATATTTAGCCTTAGCTAATTGAAAACTCCCATAAATGCTTCCTTTTTTGTCGTGTTACATTCGTAATAATGGACCATTTAGTATATTTTTTTTAATTTATTTTTGTTTAAGAAAATGCCTCATCTTTAACCAATTTAGCAATAACTAGTTAAAACTGTGAATATATTATTTAACTTTAGTTGGGTTAATCATCTAATAAAAGACCATTTAGTATTTTTTTCTAATTTTGTGTGTTTTCTTAAGAAAATGACAAATTTTTAACAAAATTAGCCTTAGCTAGTTGAAGAGGCCCATAAATTCTTCATTTTTATCGTGTTACTTTCGTAATACAATATATATTCTTGTGCAAACCCATACCATTTTTTTCATGAAATAAAACTATTTTTTTTAACTAATTTTTTTTTTACTTCGAAATTATTCAACTTTTTTTTAAATATCTAAGTCATATCGTAAAAATGGAAGGACACTTTTGATTTGAATTTTTACAAATTATTCTTTTTACTACCAATGCTACAATTGTTAAGTACTTAGTTCTACAATTAGTTATTTTTTTCATGAAGTCAAACTTTTTTTTTAACTTAATTTTGTGTTACCTAGAATTATTAAACTTTTTTTTACATATCTAAATCAGATCATAGAAATTGAATGATCATTTTTATTTAAATTTTAAAAAGTATTCTTGTGCATACCCATACTCCTATTGATGACAACTGATGATTCTAATTAAATATTTTTTTTTCATAAAAAACAAACTTTTTTTTTAACTTATTTTTTTTTTATTTCGAAATTATTAAACTTTTTTTATATCTCCAGATAAAATTATAAAAATAGAATTACACTTTTTATTTAAATTTTAAAATATATTATTTTGTATACCCATACTACTATTGATGTGGACTGGTTTTTCTAATTCAGCGTTTTTTTCATGGAAACAAACTACTTTTTTTAACTAAATTTTTTTTTGGA